>NC_053028.1:332648442-332838366 GCF_003073215.2 Triticum urartu | reverse complement strand
ATTGGACTCATAGTACAAGTCAAGTTACGAGACCGCACATGAGACCTTATCTTTGGTCTTAGAGGAGAGTGATGATGTGCCATCTTCGGCCTTCATCCATGGCTACGACTACGACATGATTGAGCATGGAGACATTTGCACCTACATCTCTCCGACACCCACATATGACGAGATGCCCCAATTGCCATGTGAGGAGAGCCACCACCACATGAGTGACATGAGTGACTCCACCCTACATGACATTCAGAGCATTTCCTATGAGAGGATGAGTGTGACCACCACTAGCCCCACACTTGAGAGCGTGCCACACATCCTATGTGAGGTTGAGAGCCATTTGAGTGACTACAGCAACCATATGAGTGAGAGCATCCAAGAGGGAGTGAGTGAGCCTCAGCACTTAGTGAGTGAGGTAGTTGAGACGACATGTGACGCCACTATGATTTCTAACAACTTAACCTCCACTCCGAGTGTGTTTTCTTTGGTTCTAGGTCTCCTACATGACGACATGCTTATCCTCGACGAGTCCATACCTCCAATGGAGACGATGATGGACACGGTGGAAGAAGATGCACCCCCCACATGGTTCCATCAAGATGAAGATGACCATGACTCGGTCTTCAACACCTCACCTACAACACATGTGCGATGCTCTAAAGGTGACATAGGTGATGGTGTTTCTCTTGTCCCACTAGTGGACTATCTCACCAATGATTGCTTGCATAATGTTGACCCACCTATTCCCATGCTTCATACTGGTGTGAATTCTTCATGTCATGACTTACCAATTTATGATGAATATGATGATGAGCATGTTGATTTGCCTAGTTGTGATGCTATGCTGCGTAGGATATCTTGTGAAAATTCTATTGGTCACATCATGTTTGACAATCCATTAACCTTGTCATATGCTATGAGTGAGATATCCCATATTGCATCATTTCAATCTCAACATAGTAGCTATGCATGCCCCATTAACATAAATCCCATTTGCACTTATGGTATAGATGACCAGATGATGATCATTGGATTTTGTTTTTCATGTGATGATATTGCTATGCTTCTTTTGCAAATTTTGCACAATTCATCTCATATGCCATGCCACGAAAATTATTGTGTATCGCATGATTACATCCCTTGTGTGCACCATATGCATACCTTTCCTCACAATGCTCTAGATATTGCAAGTGATGCATTACATCCTTTGAGTCTCCATTATGCCATACATAACAACAAACCTATCATGATGGATGACATATTTCTATATCACGCATCTCATTTATTTGAGCATTGGATATTTTGTGCTAACCAACACAAGCATGTGCGCATCATGATGGATGATGTGTACATCTACCACGCACACACAAGTTTCCATTTGTCTTTGTTTTGTGTAGGTACTCACATATACTCGTCAACCTCTCAATCCTAAGAATAGACGAAACGAGCTCTTGAGAGCAAAGATGACTTGGGATCCCGTGAACTATCCTTCCCACTGCTCTCTTCGCGCAATGACTACGCGCATCTCTTTCACTTGGATCTCACACGGCTATGGGCTATATACCGCTTGTCTCTTCATGCTCATTTTACCGTGTTCACTTTGCATGCTATGCTTGCTTCTATGCCTTTGCCATGCAATTGTGACCCTTGCTTGCATCTATCCATGATTCACTATTATGCTACTCCTATGTGTATTTGCATGCTTGGCGGCGATCCATGTTGCTATTGGCATGTTTATCATGTGCCTCATGCTATTGTTGATTCTTGTGTTGGGAGAGTCATGATGTCCCATTGCTATTTACATATGGCCTCTCGCCAATACATTGATGATATTTTGCTAATATCTTGCCTTCATGCTTGTGATATGTCTTGTGCATTATTCATGACAACCATTTGCACACATGACATATGTAACGCCCTCGATGCGGCTATATCTCCTACGTGTCGAAGCATGACTTAGAGGCATAACCGCATTGAAAGCAATGTTGCAAGTAAGGCAATCTTCACAACATCCCATGTAAATAGATAATAAAAAGGGGAAGGTACATAGTTGGCTTACACTCGCCACGTCAAACAAGTACATCAATAGCATTACATCATCCAATCACTCATGGCCCGACTATGGTGCCAAAATAAAAGATCAACCCAACATGCGACACGGTCCCGATCGCCCCAACTGGGCACCACTCCTGATCATCAGGGAAAGACACGTAGTAACGTCGTGAGTCCTCGTCGAACTCCCACTTGAGCTCAAGCGCGTCATCTGGAACGGAGTCATTAGGCCCTGCATCTGGTTTGGAAGTAATCTGTGAGCCACAGGGACTCAGCAATCTCGCACCCTCGCGATCAAGACTATTTAAGCTCATAGGTAAGGCAAGGTAATATGTGGAGCTGCAGCAAGCGACTAGCATATATGGTGGCTAAACCTGTTCGCAAAAGAGAGCGAGAAGAGAAGGCAAAGCACGAACGGATAACTAGAGAACAACCTGCGGCAAGCATTACTCCAACACCGTGTTCACTTCCCGGACTCCACCGAGAAGAGACCATCACGGTAACTCACACTGTTGATTCATTTTAATTAAGTTAAGGTTCAAGTTATCTACAACCGGACATTAACAAATTCCCATCTGCCCATAACCGCGGGCACGGCTTTTGAAAGTTCAAATCCCTGCAGGGGAGTCCCAACTTAGCCCACGACAAGCTCTCACGGTCAACGAAGGATAAACCTTCTCCCGAGACATTCCGATCAGACTCGGTATCCCGGTTTTACAAGACACTTCGACAAGTTAAAACAAATCCAGCAACACCGTCCGAATGTGCCGACAAATCCCGATAGGAGCTGCACATATCTCGTTCTCAGGGCACACTCAGATGAGACATCCTATGAGTAAAACCAAACCTCAAGTTGCCCCGAGGTGGCCCCGCAGTCTGCTCGGTCGGACCAACAATCAAAGGAGCACTGGCCCGGGGGGTTTAAATAAGATGACCCTTGGGCTCCGAAAACCCAAGGGAAAAAGAGGCTAGGTGGAAAATGGTAAAACCAAGGTTGGGCATTGCTGGAGGAGTTTTATTCAAGGCGGACTGTCAAGGGGTTCCCATTATTACCCAACCGCGTAAGGAACGCAAAATCCGGGAACATAACACCGACATGACGGAAACTAGGGCGGCAAGAGTGGAACAAAACACTAGGCAAAAGGTCGAGCCTTCCACCCTTTACCAAGTATATAGATGCATTAAGATAACAAGATAATATAATGATATCCCAACAAGAAAATAATGTTCCAACAAGGAATGGTCTCCAATCTTCACCTGCAACTAGCAACGCTATAAGAGGGGCTGAGCAAAGCGGTAACATCACCAATCAACGGTTTGCTAGGACATGGTGGGTTAGAGGTTTGATAGGGCAATTTGGGAGGCATGATAAGCAAGTGGTAGGCATCATAGCATAGGCATAGCAAAAGAGCGAGCATCTAGCAAAGCAAAGATAGAAGTGATTTCGAGGGTATGATCATCTTGCCTGCAAAGTCGTCAGAGTTGACTGGATCCTCGAAAGCAAATTCAACGGGCTCCTCGTTAGTGAACTCGTCTCCCGGCTCTATCCAAACAAGACAAACAAGCAAACGGAACACAATCAACCACGTGCAAACTCAAACAACATGATGCAAACATGGTATGCTATGCGGGATGCGATATGTGATGCATATGCAAGATTTGAAAAGGAATGAATGACCTGGCCTCAACTTGGAAATCCAAGTGTGCCACTGGAAAGGTGAGGTGATTTCGGTTGAGATCGATATAAAGAACACCGGAATCGGATGCACGGTTTCGAAATGGCAAGCAATTCAAATATGGCACCGGTCTACGATATACAGCAAGTAGCCATCTAAATGCAACACGACAAACACGCTACAGCACCCAAACATGGAAACAAAATACATGGCAGGGATCCATTCATGATGCTTAACAAAATATGAACACTGAGCTACGGCCAATTCATCCATTAATAGGTTCAAACAAGCATGGCAAAAGTGAAATTGGTAAACATGTTTCAAACTTAGTGAAATTAACACTTGTCTGGAATTTCAGATCAGGTAGCACACTTTCGAGCAAGAAAACTATATGCTACAGGAACTTAACATGGCAAAGTAAAGCATGGCATGGAGCTACTCAAAGAGCTTAACAAAAGTCCCTTAGTGACCTTGAGCCAAAATGGATCAGGAAATACAATTGCAAGCATGTGAACATGGCAAAAACATAATCAGATCACAGACTGTGTGAAAACTGGAGCATGCAAATCAGATATCAAGTAGGCATGTTACGAGCTTGATGCACTCACTATAGAGCAAGGCATGACAATCTAAGCATACGCCCATCAAGAATACACATTATACAAACTAGACATGGTAAGAACAATAACATAGCATGCATGGATCAACTACAACATCCTCGGCAAAATCGCTAACAAGTAGACAATCTGCCCAGATTCACGAAATAGAAAAAGTAGAGCTCGATTGACTCAAGCTAGGGTGCTCCATAATTTCAAACAAAGACATGGATGGATAGAGCATTACAAGAATAACAAATCATCCTTACTGATCATCCTCAAAAGAGGCACGGATCACTGGGAAACAACAAGAACATATGGCATGTTGATAAAACAGATCAAGGACTTAGTGGAATTGCTAAGTCCCTGAAATCAGCATTAACGAATGCACCACTTTGCAAGCTTGTGCTAGTCACCACACACATCACAAAAATACATGGATATCACCTCTGTAAAGATGGCAAAGCATATAACAAAACACATGTAGAGCTCATGAGCATATCACGCACACATTAATCATGGCAAAAATGACAAATAGCTATTTGGTGCAGCAGATCTGACAATTAACTCAAATAGCACTCTTCCAACAGCATTTCGGGCATCAAGATGAGCTCAAATGAAAATGATGCAATGAGATGAAATGATGTGCTCTCTGAGACGAACATGTATGCAAAAGCAATGCACATGATGACATGATATGAGATGCATGACAAACGACAACAACACACGGAGACAAAAACCCGAACCCGAGAAAATAAAATAACTTAACGTCGAAAACGGCAAGAATTGGATTACATATTAGGTAAATCATATCCGGGGTGTTACAACACTCCACCACTATGAAAGGATCTCGTCCCGAGATCTAGGACTGGAAGAACACCGGGTACTCAGAACGGAGATGATCCTCGCGTTCCCAGGTGGCTTCACGGTCGGAATGGTGTGACCACTTGACTTTGAGGAATTTGATTGACTTATTGCGAGTCTTGCGTTCAGTCTCTTCAAGAATTGCAACGGGGTGCTCACGATAAGAGAGATCTTCTCGGAGCTCAATGTCTTCGAAGTTGACGGTGCGTTCAGGACTCTTGAAGCACTTGCGGAGCTGAGAGACATGGAACACGTCATGCACATTTGCAAAGTTTGAAGGAAGCTCGAGTTGATAGGCGAGATCGCCTCTCTTGCTGACGATCTTGAAGGTTATCTCGAATGACTTTGCACATTTCCTCTGCCTCTGTGATTAAGTCATTTCCCAGAAGTTGACGTTCACCGGTTTCAGACCAGTTGAGAGGGGTACGACACTTCCTGCCATACAGAATTTCGAATGGGGCCTTGCCCGAACTTGCTTGAAAACTGTTGTTGTAGGAGAATTCAGCATATGGAAGACAATCCTCCCACTTCATGCCGAATGAGATCACACAAGCCCTGAGCATATCTTCAAGAATCTGGTTGACACGCTCGACTTGACCGCTAGTTTGAGGATGGAAAGCAGTGCTGAAGCGGATGTTGGTGCCCATGGCCTTCTGAAAAGAATCCCAAAACTTGGAGGTAAAGATGCTGCCACGGTCTGAAGAGATCATCTGTGGAATACCGTGCAGTGAGACAATTCGAGAGGTATAGAGCTCCGCCAATTGAGCTGAAGTGATTGACTCTTTGATAGGCAAAAAGTGAGCCACTTTAGTGAGTTTGTCGATGACAACGAATATAGCATCATTGCCACGCTTGGACTTTGGAAACCCAGTCACGAAGTCCATCTCAATGTGGTCAAACTTCCATTCTGGAATGGCAAGAGGTTGGAGGAGACCAGCTGGCCTTTGGTGTTCTGCCTTCACTCTTCTGCAGACATCACACTCATTCACGAACTGAGCAATCTCGCGCTTCATTCGAGTCCACCAATAAGCCTGCTTGAGGTCCTGATACATCTTCGTGCTCCCAGGGTGGATGGAGAGGAGTGAATTGTGAGTCTCGTTCAAGATAACCTTACGAAGATCACCCTTGGGCACAACAATATGATCCTCGAAGAAGAGAGTGGCCTTGTCATCAAGGCGGTAGCATTTGTACTTGGGTTGGCTCTTGGCAATCCCAATCTTCACCTTCTTCACCATAGCATCAAGAAGCTGAGCCTGGCGAATCTGGTCTTCCAAGGTAGGAGAGACTTGAAGGTTGGCGAGGAAACCTTGAGGAATAACTTGCAGATTAAGTTTGCGGAAAGCTTCACAAAGCTCGGGTTGATAAGGCTTGAGAATCAGACTGTTGCAGTAAGCCTTCCTGCTCAATGCGTCAGCAATCACATTGTCCTTGCCTGGAGTATACTCGATACTTGGATTATACTCTTGAATCATTTCGACCCAGCGAGTCTGTCTGAGGTTGAGATTAGGCTGAGTGAAGATGTACTTGAGACTCTTGTGGTCAGTGAAGATGTCCACTTTTCTTCCCAATAAAAGATGTCTCCAAGTCAAAAGAGCATGCACAGCTGCCGCCAACTCGAGGTCATGAGTGGGGTAGTTCTTCTCTTTGGGCTTCAACTGGCGAGAGGTATAAGCCACAACTTTCTTCTCTTGCATCAACACTGCACCAAGACCTTGGAGAGAGGCATCGCAGAAGACCTCGAATGGTTTGGATTCGTCAGGAGGAGTCAGAACTGGAGCAGTGACCAATTTCTCTTTCAAAGTGTTGAAAGAGATGTCACATTCCGGAGACCAAACGTACTTGACGTGCTTCTGGAGAAGGTTTGAAAGAGTCTTCGCGATCTTTGAAAAGTTCTCAACGAACCTTCGACAGTAGCTTGCGAGACCGAGGAAACTACGGAGTTGCTTCACGTTCTGAGGTGGTTCCCAATTCAGAATTGCAGACACCTTCTCAGGATTCACCGCAATGCCCTTGGCAGAGATGATATGCCCAAGATAAAGAACCTCATCGAGCCAAAATTCGCACTTTGAGAACTTGGCGTAGAACTGGTGTTCCCTGAGCTTATCGAGCACCAAACGCAAGTGCTTGGCATGATCTTCCTTGTTCTTCGAAAAGACCAGAATGTCGTCGAGATAGACCAAAAGAAAGTCATTGGTGTAGGCATTGAAGATGAAGTTCATCATGCGAGAGAAAGTCGGAGGAGCGTTGACGAGGCCAAAAGACATGACAGTGTATTCATATGAACCATAGCTTGTCCTGAAAGCCGTCTTGGGAATATCTTGCTCACGGATTCGAATCTGGTGATAACCCATACGGAGATCAAGCTTGGAGAATACTTGGGCGCCTTTGAGTTGTTCGAACAGCTCGTTGATGTTGGGAAGTGGGTACTTGTTCTTGATAGTCTTCTTGTTCAATGGACGGTAGTTAACACAAAGTCGGTCCGTTCCATCCTTCTTCTTCACAACAAGAACTCCACAACCCCACGGAGAGGAACTAGGTCGAATGAGACCCATTCGCTCTTGAATATCGAGTTGCTTCTTAAGCTCCTTCAACTCTTCAGGTCCAAGCTTGTAAGGACATTTGCAAACAGGTTCCGTGCCAGGCTCAAGATCGATGACGAATTCAACTGGCCGGTGTGGAGGCATTCCTGGAAGCTCTTCTGGAAAGACGTCTTGATATTCGCAAACGACTGGAATTTGCGAGATGGCATCCAGTTCACCCTTCTCATTGAGAGAAAACAGACGGATGGTATCATCACGAGCGGCAAAGACAATTACATCCTCAGACGAATGAGTCAATTGAATCTGCCTGGCAGCACAATCAAGATGCGCCTTGTGTTTAGAAAGCCAATCCATTCTGAGAATAAGATCAATATCTGAATTACCAAGAACCACCGGAGAAGAAAGAAATTTGTAGTCGCCCAACGTGATAGAGATATCGGGAGCAACTAAACTAGAAGTCAAAAGCTTGCCGGGAGAAACAACTTGCATGACTTTGGACATGACCTCAGTATCAACATTGTGCTTCGATGCAAATGGGCATGACAAGAAAGAATGTGATGCACTAGTATCAAAAAGTACTTTTGCAGGAACATCGTTAACAGGAAGGTTACCCATGATGACATCTGACGAGTCCTCTGCCTGAGCTGCATTCATCAAGTTGACCTTGACGTGCTTGGGGTTATGCTTGACCACAACTATACTTGCCGATCTCACAGGAGGAGGAGGAGGGAGACGCCTCTGGTTGAAGCATTTGTTGGCATAGTGACCCTTCTGTTGGCACTTGTTGCACGTGACCTCTGAAAGCGGACGGTGATATGGAGCACTCGATCTTGGAGCTTGAGACGAAGTCTTGTTCTGAAAGCCAGGGTTGGGTGGGTGGGAAGATCCACTACCACCTTTGCTCTTCTGATACGGCTGCCGGAACGGAGGAGGAAGCCAATACTTCTGCTGCTTGGCCACTTGAGTAGAGGAAGAAGGAGTAGCATCTCTGACTCGCTTCTTGGAAGCATCACACTTCAGTTGAGCAGCCTCTTGCTTCAATGGCATGTTGTAGAACTCATCGTACCTCAAGGGCTCAAAGAGAACAAGAGCTAGCTGGATTTCTTCTCTGAGACCACCCCTGAACTGGTATATCATGCTCTTCTCATCAGGAACATCCTTCTTAGCAAAGCGGGTGAGCTTCTGAAACAACTTGTTGTAGTCATAGACAGACAAAGAGCCTTGCTTCAGGTTGCGGAATTCCTCACGCTTGCTTTCAACCACACTCTGAGGAATATGATGAGCTTTGAAGTCTTGACGGAATTCATCCCAGGTAATCACACGGCCTCCTCTGGAATCCTTGTACTGCTGGAACCATTCTGCAGCTTGGTCTTTGAGTTGGAAGGAAGCAAACTTGACAAAGTCCTCAGGCCTGACGTTACTGCACTCGAAATGCTTGCACAAGTCCACGAGCCAATCGTCAGCATCAGTTGCCTCAACACAATTGCTGAAGGTCTTTGGCTGGTTAGCAAGGAACTGGTTGAGTCTAGCAAAGTGATTCTGATTGTTGCCTTGGTTGCCTTGGTTCGCTTGATTGCGCTCTTGAAGAATTTGCATGATCAACTGCGTGTTTGCATTGGTAGCAGCTATCACAGCTTGCCATGCCTCCGAAGGAGGGGGAGGTGGTGGTGGATCCTGATTCTGATTCTGATTTTGATTGCTGCTCTTAGCGGGAGCCATCCTGAAGAGGGTGACATCCGTTAGCACATTGATAGATAAAATGAAGCTGAATCAAGCGGGTTGAAATTGCAACATATAGTCTTCACATCCGAACATAAGAACGAATGCATTCCACTTGAAATGGTTACATATCCATAAATTGAGAAGCCACTTAGAATTTAGGTAGAGGAATAAATCAACAAGGTACGGAACAAGAACGAATACTCAGTAAGAAATCCCAATCTCAAACCAAATATCCGTGGAAGAAGAGCTAGAGCTACAAGAATTCCCACCTATGAAACTCCCGAACCTTTCCGGTTATGCAATCAGGTGTTGGGGATACAGGGGAAGCATAATATCTCACCCAAATCTAGCAAATCCTACATCCAGCTGTATCCATCCTTCAACACATAACCGAGAAAAACTTCGGAAACCATCTACCTCAACCTTCGAAAAGCATCTGTTATACAAGTTATGGCAATACTCCCGAACTACCGCCCCAGTACTGGGTGGCGTCGAGGTTATCTCACCAACAACAGCATAAAAGAGATTTTCGATGTCGGCGTACTAAACTCAGGTATTCCAGAACTGCAGCGATAAAATTGTGACGACAACACCTCGGAGCTCAACTCCCCGGGACACTGCCACAACCCCTAAATGACAGGAGGCACCAAGAACAATGTTCTCGTCACAAATCCATCAGAACGATTCCAAGATACCCGCGTGATTCTAAAAAAATTTAGTGAAATTTGAGAAGAGAAGAGTCAAAACTCTATGGCAGGAAGCCTTACCAGAGCGATGAAGGGACTGAGGAGTAAAAAGAATTCCTAAACTCTCCGATATATAATTCCTAAATGACTCAAAACATTTTTCTAGACTCAACAACGGCTGCTAAAAAACGATCAAGCAGTGGGGGCTCCTAAGGTCGGGGGAAGGCTCTGATTACCAACTTGTAATGCCCTCGATGCGGCTATATCTCCTACGTGTCGAAGCACGACTTAGAGGCATAACCGCATTGAAAGCAATGTCGCAAGTAAGGCAATCTTCACAACATCCCATGTAAATAGATAATAAAAAGGGGAAGGTACATAGTTGGCTTACACTCGCCACGTCAAACAAGTACATAAATAGCATTACATCATCCAATCACTCATGGCCCGACTACGGTGCCAAAATAAAAGATCAACCCAACATGCGACACGGTCCCAATCGCCCCAACTAGGCACCACTACTGATCATCAGGGAAAGACACATAGTAACGGGTGAGTCCTCGTCGAACTCCCACTTGAGCTCAAGCGCGTCATCTGGAACGGAGTCATCAGGCCCTGCATTTGGTTTGGAAGTAATCTGTGAGCCACAGGGACTCAGCAATCTTGCACCCTCGCGATCAAGACTATTTAAGCTTATAGGTAAGGCAAGGTAATATGTGGAGCTGCAGCAAGCGACTAGCATATATGGTGGCTAAACCTGTTCGCAAAAGAGAGAGAGAAGAGAAGACAAAGCACGAACGGATAACTAGAGAACAACCTGCGGCAAGCATTACTCCAACACCGTGTTCACTTCCCGGACTCCGCCGAGAAGAGACCATCACGGTAACTCACACCGTTGATTCATTTTAATTAAGTTAAGGTTCAAGTTATCTACAACTGGACATTAACAAATTCCCATCTACCCATAACCGCGGGCATGGCTTTCGAAAGTTCAAATCCCTGTAGGGGAGTCCCAACTTAGCCCATGACAAGCTCTCATGGTCAACGAAGGATAAAGCTTCTCCCGAGACATTCCGATCAGACTCGGTATCCCGGTTCTACAAGACACTTCGACAAGTTAAAACAAATCCAGCAACACCGCCCGAATGTGACGACAAATCCCGATAGGAGCTGCACATATCTCGTTCTCAGGGCACACTCAAATGAGACATCCTACGAGTAAAACCGAACCTCAAGTTGCACCGAGGTGGCCCCATAGTCTGCTCGGTCGGACCAACACTCAGAGGAGCACTAGCCCGGGGGGGTTTAAATAAGAGGACCCTTGGGCTCTGGAAACCCAATGGAAAAAGAGGCTAGGTGGCAAATGGTAAAACCAAGGTTGGGCATTGCTGGAGGAGTTTTATTCAAGGCGGACTGTCAAGGGGTTCCCATTATTACCCAACCGTGTAAGAAACGCAAAATCCGGGAACATAACACCGATATGACGGAAACTAGGGCGGCAAGAGTGGAACAAAACACTAGGAAAAAGGCCGAGACTTCCACCCTTTACCAAGTATATAGATGCATTAAGATAACCAGATAATATAATGATATCCCAACAAGAAAATAATATTCCGACAAGGAACGGTCTCCAATCTTCACCTGCAACTAGCAACGCTATAAGAGGGGCTGAGCAAAGCGGTAACATAGCCAATCAACAGTTTGCTAGGACATGGTGGGTTAGAGGTTTGACAGGGCAATTTGGGAGGCATGATAAGCAAGTGGTAGGCATCGTAGCATAGGCATATCAAAAGAGCGAGCATCTAGCAAAGCAAAGATAGAAGTGATTTCGAGGGTATGATCATCTTGCCTGCAAAGTTGTCAGAGTTGACTGGATCCTCGAAAGCAAACTCAACGGGCTCCTCGTTAGCGAACTCGTCTCCCGGCTCTACCCAAACAAGACAAACAAGCAAACGGAACACAATCAACCACGTGCAAACTCAAACAACATGATGCAAACATGGTATGCTATGCGGGATGCGATATGTGATGCATATGCAAGATTTGACAAGGAATGAATGAACCTGGCCTCAACTTGGAAATCCAAGTGTGTCACTGGAAAGGTGGGGTGATTTCGGTTGAAATCAATATAAAGAACACCGGCATCGGATGCACGGTTTGGAAATGGCAAGCAATTCAAATATGGCACCGGTCTGCGATATACAGCAAGTAGCCATTTAAATGCAACATGATAAACACGCTACAGCACCCAAACATGGCAACAAAATACATGGCAGGGAACCATTCATGATGCTTAACAAAAGTTGAACACTGAGCTACGGCCAATTCATCCATTAAAAGGTTCAAACAAGCATGGCAAAAGTGAAATTGGTAAACAGGTTTCAAACTTAGTGAAATTAACACTTGTCTGGAATTTCAGATTAGGTAGCACACTTTGGAGCAACAAAACTATATGCTACAGGAACTTAACATGGCAAAGTAAAGCATGGCATGGAGCTACTCAAAGAGCTTAACAAAAGTCCCTTAGTGACCTTGAGCCAAAAGGGAGCAGGAAATACAATTGCAAGCATGTGAACATGGCAAAAACATAATCAGATCACAGACTTTGTGAAAACTGGAGCATGCAAATCAGATATCAAGTAGGCATGTTTACGAGCTCGATGTACTCACTACAGAGCAAGGCAGGACAATCTAAGCATATACCCGTCAAGAATACACATTATACAAGCTAGACATGGCAAGAACAATAACATAGCATGCACGGATCAACTACAACATCCTCGGCAAAATCGCTAACAAGTAGACAATCTGCCCAGATTCACGAAATAGCAAAAGTAGAGCTCGATTGACTCAAGCTAGGCTGCTCCATAATTTCAAACAAAGACATGGATGGATAGTGAATTACAAGAATAACAAATCATCCTTACTGATCATCCTCAAAAGAGGCACGGATCACTAGGAAACAACAAGAACATATGGCATGTTGATAAAACGGATCAAGGACTTAGTGGAATTGCTAAGTCACTGAAATCAGCATTAACGAATGCACCACTTTGCAAGCTTGTGCTAGTAACCACACACATCACAAAAATACATGGATAGCACCTCTGTAAAGATGGCAAAGCATATAACAAAACACATGTAGAGCTCACACTACTAGGAAAAGGCCTACTAGTGGTGCACCAGTTTTGCCTACTAATGGCGCACTACTGGTGCGCCACTAGTACCACGCCACTAGTATTATATACTAATGGCGCACCAAAGGTGCGCCATTAGTATACCAGATACTAATGGCGCACCATGCGGTGCGCCATTAGTATATCATTCGGTGCTCCACTGGTATTCCCTCCAGGTGCGCCACTAATAACCTTATAGGTGCGCCACTAGTAATAAAGGAAGGTGCGCCACTAATAAGGGCTTAAATGCGCCACTAGTAATGTATTTGGAAAACAAAAAAAATCTAAATTTACAGAAAACAACCTATAAGGAAAAAAATTAAAAACAAAAAATGAAATAGAATCATAATTTTTATTATAGTAAGAATATTACAATGTATTTACAAGTTTCCAATAAAAGGAAAATTGCAAGGAAATAAAAGAAAATCCTAAAACTAATCTTCTAGTAATCTTTTCTTCTTTTTCATCACTTTATCCCTGCAAAATGTAACAAAATAAACAGAAAGACAAACAAACTATTTATAACATGTCAATACTGTCATTTTTTATGCAAAACTAGATATGAGCATATATTTCCAGAATTACATGGTGTGAATATTGTATGAGTAAGATTATAATGGAAATGAATTTTGATAGGAGCCCACTTTCGACGAGTATTTATCTGATAGAGCTAAATAATCAGGGTATTTATCTGCTTCTTACTGTACACATGAATACAAGGAGTACATGGGTCTCTATTACTACTTCATGTCTACATCAGTGCTTGTCTACAGAAGTAATATGAACATCATTCTACATGGGTCTCTAAACATCTTCTTACAAAGTTGGCTACAAAACAAATCAAGACAATGCAAGAATACTTCTGAGTACACTGCTGATATGCTCCAGCTAAATGAGTACACACGTACAGTACAAATGAGTACTCCTGCTGCTTAATGATGCATCTTAATTAACAGAAAATGTTTCAATTAATTTAAATTAAAGTAATAGTCATGCTGCTTAATGATGCATCTTATACAGGCAAAACTACTCCTGCTGCTACTTAATGATGCATCTTATACAGGCAAAACTACTCCACTTAATGATGCATCTTAAACAGGCAAATGAGTAGAAAAATATCAGTTAATTTAAATTAACTGAAAAGGTTTCAGTTAACCTCTTCACTGCCACAAACTGTCCATCAGCAAGTTGTCCTTTGTACACCTCAGCATGCCGTCCCTTTTCGATCAAATTATCTACAGAAACATTGTACATTCAGTTTTCAAGCAAAAATGTTTAGAGATAATTAAGATACAAAAAACTATGGCTGGTAATGCTTCATTAACCTAAGAAACTAATTCTTGCTTTGATAGTAAACAGACAACAATTGACAGTAGGGAGTAAACAAGTTTTAAGTGTATGATGCATCTTAATTTCTCATAATTTTGAAGAAAGCATCAATGCTAACAGTAGGGAGTAAATCAGTTAAGAAATGTTTTAGTGTATGATCATGATAATGTACACTACTGAACAAGAGCAGTACACTACTGAACAAGAAGAGAAGAGAAGACAAGAGAATAGAGAAGAGAAGAACACTAAATTCCTACACTACTAAACAAGAGCAGTACACTACTGTTGCACTTGCTACTCTAGAATTTGGAAGCAATACTCCAATACCGCGGTATTGGAAGCAATACTGCAGTAGTTCAAGCAGTACTTCAGTGGAGTAGCTGCAAAGAATTAACACTAAGCATAAGATACACTAAGAATTTTTAGTGGAGCAGCTGCATAGAATTAACAGAATTAAGAGAGCATCAGGAAGTTAACAAGCTGCTGAAAAAACACTGCAACTAATACAATACTGCAAAATTACATAATTTGCAAAATTTTGTAAACTGAAGTTTTTGCGAAGGAAACAAAATTTTATAGCTTTAGGCCTACAGAATAGCTTCAGGCTGGAGCACAGAGCACTACAGTTGTTAGTAAGACTTCTTGTAGCTTTAGGCTGGTTGGAGTACTACAGCAGCAAACATTTCATGGTTAGATTACTCCGTTTGCAGTAGCCAAACATTCAGATATCTACAGTAGCTTCAGGCTGGTTGCCTGACTAAATAGTCATCCTCTCGTGAGGATTCTAGAGCAAAAGAGCTGCTGCTTAGGTAGTGGGAGTAGCTGATACTACACTAAATTACTCTTTGCAATTTTGGATTGAATGTGTTGAGATCTCTAGCTACTGTCAGCAGAGTTACAGAGTAGTGATTGACGGACGGGGTGTGATGGGCTCACCGAGGTAGAAGGCGGCGTACTCGGCATAGACCTCACCGCAGCAGTCGTAGGCATCGCCCAGGAGGCCCCAGCCGAGCTTGCCGTCGCCCTCCTGCTCGAGTTGCTCGTCCCGCCATTGGCGACGCCTGCCCGCCTCAGCCTCCCGCACCCGCCGCCCCTACAGGTCCTCCACCAGCGTGGCCTGCCGCAGCTCGTACACCGCCTCTTCGGTTGCCATCCACGCCGCGTACCTTCTTCACCTTCCATTCCACTAAGAAATCAGTGGAAAAATTAGGGAGCAGAAGCTCAACAGAATGCACCAAATCGCCAAAATTCCATCCCAGCTACCTCCAAAAGTAGCAACCGGGAGTGAAGCTTCCGGCCTACACGCAACATCCCCTGCAACCCACAAGATAGGGGAGGAGGGAAGCACCTTGGCGGAGACCGCTCGGGAGGCGGGCTGGGCCAAAGGGAGCAGCCGCCACAGGGACCCTCCACCGCGGCGGGGCGGCGCCGTCGAGGTGGGAGACGGCAGGCGGAGCCTCGCTGAGCCCTCCATCGGCAGGCAAGCGCTCCGGTTGGTGGGGAATTTTCACCTCACCTCCATCGCCAGTGGGGGTGGAGGAGAAGAAGAGGGAGGTGGAGCTCCTTGGATTGCTCGTCATGGAAGGTGGCTCGCCGTGGTTGGGAGGGAGAGGAAGAGGCGGGCGGCCGGGGCTTCCCGATCTAGATCGAAGTCGAGGGAGGTGGGTGGATGTGTTAGGAGGAAGGGGAGGGGAGAGAACGTGATGAGAGGGAGGGGATAAGGGGTGATAGCAATGGCGCACTAGTAGGGTTGCGCCATACGTATAGATAGCAATGGCGCATCTCTTACTGGTGCGCCATTACTAGTTAAAACTAGTAATGGCGCACTATCCCCGGATGCGCCATTAGTATTTTTGAAAAAAAAATATTTTTTTACTAGTGGCGCATCGTGAATGTGGTGCGCCATTAGTATTTGGACATTAATGGCGCACCAACACATGGTGCGCCATTAGTATATAGTAGTGGCGCACCACATGCGTGGTGCGCCATTAGTGTCCATATTATCTATAGCCCTTTTTCTAGTAGTGTCATGAGCATATCACGCACACATTAATCATGGAAAAAATGACAAATAGCTATTTGGTGCAGCAGATCTGACAATTAACTCAAATAGCACTCTTCCAACAGCATTTCAGGCATCAAGATGAGCTCAAATGAAAATGATGCAATGAGATGAAATGATGTGCTCTCTGAGACGAACATGTATGCAAATGCAATGCACATGATGACATGACATGAGATGCATGACAACGACAACAACACACGGAGACAAAAACCCGAACCAGAGAAAATAAAATAACTTAACGCCGGAAACGGCAAGAGTTGGATTACATATTAGGTAAATCATATCCGGGGTGTTACAACATACTTGACATGATTCCTTCTAGTACGTTGCATCTTCGCACTACTAGCTTCCTTGCCTTATTCATATGATTCCTTGCTTTGTTGCACCACCCATGTTCAATTATTACTTGCTTTCTTGGGTTGATGACGTATATGTTCATGCCTCTCACATGATATATTTTGTTCATTGTCGCTTGCCTGCAATTGTTGCATCTATGCTTATTGATCGTGGAGACTTGGAAACTTTACTTGTGATGCATGCTTGCTTGATTGAGCCTATTGTATTTGGTTGTTCTCGCATCATATGCCTCCATACTATGAAATGCTCCCTTGTCCTTTCTTATGATGAGCATGATGCATCCACTTGTTGGGTATTTTACCACATGAATGATAGGTTTTGCATCTCCACTAACCTCATTTGTTTTTCTGAGTGTTTGTCATGTTCTTTCATTTTGAAGGATTCACAAGGCGATACCATCATGAGACAATTTGGTCATGTGAAGGCATACACGATGTGCAACACCAAAATTTTAGAGAATCTCCTAAAGGTGAACTCCTTCCCTTTGGGCCATCCTCAAATATGCATATTGGATGGGTCACTCTTTCATCGTTGTTTCCTTCTTGTTGTCTACATGGTACATCTCGTGAACAGAGGAGCGATATTGAAGATTGGCTCTATGAACCTTCACATTGAGGAGCGCTCAGACTTATTGGAAGCACCTTCAAACCTCCAGTCATGCCACGACATTGAGCATTGGTACACCAACACCTACATATTTGTTGATTGTGCTCAGACATGTCATGCTCATAGGACATCTCACACACATGACAAATTTGCATCTTATGCATGGATTGACTCACATTATGATTGCCTTGTTGTATCTTGTATTCCCATGTCATCCATGATATATGAGCTTGTGCATTTCCTTAGCAAATTTGTTGTGATATACATTGATGGCATATTCATACATCATGATATTATTGCCTACCATCAATTGTATGATCACATCACATTGAGCACCAATTATCATGTTCATGCTTTTGACACACCGTCCCATTATGACATCATTTTGCACAATGGTTGCATTGATCACATTCACCACACCTTTGTGCATACTACAAATCATATTGTTCCCATGAATGCTTTGCATATCTTTCTAGATAATCTTGATAAGCTTCATGCACTTTGTCACGAACAATCTTGCCGCACAGACTTATTCTTACATGATGGACACTTTGTGTGCGCTAACCATTGTATTTTCCGAGTGTTGTTTGTGTTTGCTCTTTTTACATGTATACCACTTCGGCGACACCTTGGAGTACTTGTATTGCGCAATGTCTTCAACTTCGTCCAAGTACAAGTCCATCCACAACAACCATTTCTATGGTGATGAGGATCACGATCCGAGGTCGGATCTTTGCCAAGGGAGGGGAGATGATGCGGAGCATCCTACGATCATCCCCATGTGCACTTCGACTACTCCCCAAGCCCCAAGAGGACATACGATGAGACCTCGACCATACGCCATTTGACACAAGGTAAACTCACTCCTCTTGGAACCGTCACTTTCCACATATGAGACATGGCTACTACGTCATGCATGGACCTTGCATATACTCAGGTACAACCGAGACGACCATGGAGGATCCAAGGACCAAGGCCAAGCATGGAAGAGGGGAAGGAAGAAGAAGCAGGGACAAGCTTCTGGAAAGCCCGGAACTTCCGGCCTCTGCCCGAAACTTCTGCCCCCGGACCTTCCGGACTGCCCGAAACCTCCAACCCCCGGAGTCCAGACCAACCCCGAGCGCGCCAACTCTCTCGATAGCCCGGAACCTGCCCGGAACTTCCGGAGCCCGGAACTTCCAGCCCCACCCAGAACTTCCAGCCTGCTTGCGTGCAAAGACTCGGGCCGAAGCCCATGTATCCCTTTCCCACTTACCCCTTCGTGGCATAGACTATAAATAGACCACCCCTCCTCCTAGTTAGGGTTAGCATTGGTTTAGCTCATATTTGGAGATAGAGCATAGCTCATCCACATCGGATCTACTCCGCGAGAGAGACCGCGACCGCTACGGAGAAGATCCCTTTGGATTCAAGACCTCCTTGCGGAGAAGAACATCAAGACCTCACGGAGAAGACCGACTACCTTTGTATCGTCCATTGTTGACTTTGTATCTTGTATCTTCCTTTCTGTTCATGGATCTAGCGCATGTATGACTTAATCTTGTTGGTTTGAGTGTTCCTCTGTGTGCCCCTTTGTGTTTCAACCTCGTGTTCTTCGTGTTCATCGTGGGATCCGCTCCTTTCGTGAAAGATCGGCCCATAGGGTTCCTACCCTACATCATTGCCTCTACTTGAATAGCTAGTTGAATCAATGATGGTTATGTTTCCTAACCATAGACATGAGTTGTCTTTTGATTAACAGGATCACATCATTAGAGAATGATGTGATTGACTTGACCCATCCATTAGCTTAGCACGATGATCGTTCAGTTTGTTGCTATTTCTTTCTCCATAACTATACATGTTCGTATGACTATGAGATCATGCAACTCCTGAATACTGGAAGAACACTTTGTATGCTACCAAATGTCACAACGTAACTAGGTGATTATAAAGGTGCTCTACAGGTGTCTCCGATGGTGTTTGTTAAGTTGGCATGGATCAAGATTGGGATTTGTCACTCCGATTGTTGGAGAGGTATCTCTAGGCCCTCTCGGTAATGTACATCACTATAAGGCTTGCAAGCAATGTAGCTAATGAGTTAGTTACGGGATGTAGCATTACAGAATGAGTAAAGAGACTTTCCGGTAATGAGATTGAACTAGGTATTGAGATACCGACTATCGAATCTCGGGCAAGTAACATACCAATAACAAAGGGAACAACGTATATCATTATGCGGTTTGGCAGATAAAGATCTTCGTAGAATATGTAGGAACCAATATGAGCATCTAGGTTCTGCTATTGGTTATTGACCGGAGAAATGTCTCGGTCATGTCTACATAGTTCTCAAACCCGTAGGGTCCGCACGCTTAACATTCGGTGATGGTCGATATTATGAGTTTATGTGTTTTGATGTACCAAAGATAGTTCGGAGTCCCGGATTTGATCACGGACATGACGAGGAGTCTCGAAATGGCTGAGACAAAAAGGTCGATACATTGGACGACTATGTTTGTACATGGGAAGGGTTCTGAGTGAAGTTCGGGCATATACCGGAGTACCGGGGGGTTAACGGAACCCCCCGGGGAGTTTAATGGGCCTTATGGGACTTAGTGGAAAGAGAGGAGGGGCTGCCAGGGCAGGCCGCACGCCCCCTCCCCCTCTACTCCGAATTGGACTAGGAAGGGGGGCGGCACCCCCCTTTCCTTCTCCCTCTTTCCTCCTTACTTCTCCTAATCCTACTACATGGAAAGGGGGGAATCCTACTCCCGGTGGGAGTAGGACTCCCCATGGGGCGTGCCATAGGAGGGCCGGCCCTCCCCCTCCTCCACTCCTTTATATACGGGGGAGGGGGCACCCCATAGACACACAAGTTGATCATTGATCTTTAGCCATGTGCGGTGCCCCCCTCCACCATAATCCACCTCGGTAATATCGTAGGGGTGCTTAGGCGAAGCCCTGTTCTGGTAGCAACATCATCATCATCATCATCACACCGTCGTGCTGACGAAGCTCTCCCTCGAAGCTCTACTGGATCGTAAGTTCACAGGACGTCACGATCCAAACGTGTGCAGATCACGGAGGTGCCGTATCTTTGATGCAAGATCAGTCAATTGTGAAGACGTATGACTACGTCAACCGCGTTGTCATAACGCTTCCGCTTACAGTCTACGAGGGTACGTAGACAATACTCTCCCCTCTAGTTGCTATGCATCACCATGATGTTGCGTGTGCATAGGATTTTTTTTGAAATTACTGCGTTCCTCGACAGTGGCATCCGAGCCAGGTTTATGCGTAGATGTTATATGCATGAGTAGAACACAAAGGAGTTGTGGGCGTGGGTATATACATATTGCTTGCCATCACTAGTTGATTCTTCACTCAGCAGCACTGTTGGATGAAGCGGCCCAGATCGACATTACGCATACGCTTAGGCAAGACTGGTTCTACCGACGTGCTTCGCACAGAGGTGGCTAGTGGGTGTCTGTTTCTTCAGCTTTAGTTGAATCGGATTCAATGAACAGGGTTCTTTCCTAAGATCAAAAAGCAGTCATGATACCGTGTTGTGGTTTTTGATGCGTAGGTAAGAACGGTTCTTGCTCAGCCCATAGCAGCCACGTAAAACTTGCAACAACAAAGTAGAGGACGTCTAACTTGTTTTTGCAGGGCATGTTGTGATGTGATATGGTTAAGATATGATGCTAAATTTTATTGTATGCGATGATCATGTTTTGTAACACAGTTATCGGCAACTGGCAGGAGCCATATGGTTGTCGCTTTATTGTATCAAATGCAATCACCTTGTAATTGCTTTACTTTATCACTAAGAGGTAGCGATAGTCGTAGAAGCAATAGTTGGCGAGACGACAACGATGCTTCGATGGATATCAAGGTGTCGAGCCAGTGACGCTGGCGATCATGACGGTGCTTTGGAGATGGAGATCAAATGCACAAGATGTTGATGGCCATATCGTATCACTTATATTGATTGCATGTGATGTTTATCCTTTATGCATCTTATTTTGCTTATTTCGGCGGTAGCATTATAAGATGATCTCTCACTAAATTTCAAGGTATAAGTGTTCTCCCTGAGTATGCATGTTGCTACAGTTCATCGTGTCGAGACACCACGTGATGATCTGGTGTGATAAGCTCTACGTTCACATACAACGGGTGCAAGAAAGTTTTGCACACGCGGAATACTCGGGTTAAACATGACGAGCCTAGCATATGCAGATATGGCCTCGGAACACTGGAGACCGAAAGGTCGAGCATGAATCATATAGTAGATATGATCAACATAGTGATGTTCACCATTGAAAACTACTCCATCTCACGTGATGATGGAACATGGTTTAGTTGATATGGATCATGTGATCACTTAGATGATTAGAGAGATGTTTATCTAATTGGGAGTTCTTAAGTAATTTGATTAATTGAACTTTAATTTATCACGAACTTAGTACCTAATAGTATTTTGCATGTCTATGTTGTTGTAGATAGATGGCTCGTGTTGTTGTTCAGTTGAATTTTAATGCATTCCTAGAGAAAGCTAAGTTGAAAGATGATGGTAGCAACTTCACGGACTGGGTTTGTAACTTGAGGATTATCCGCATTGCTGCACAGAAGAATTATGTCCTGGAAGCACCGCTAGGTGACAACCCCGTTGCAGAAGCAACGCCAGATGTTATGAACACCTGGCAGAGCAAAGCTCATGACTACTCGATAGTTCAGTGTGCCATGCTTTACGGCTTAGAACCGGGACTTCAACAACATTTTAAACGTCATGGAGCATATGAGATGTTCTAGGAGTTAAAGTTAATATTTCAAGCAAATGCCCGGATTGAGAGATATGAAGTCTCACATAAGTTCTATAGCTGCAAGATGGAGGAGAATAGTTCTGTCAGTGAACATATACTCAGAATGTCTGGGTACCACAACCACTTGACTCAAGTGGGAGTTAATCTTCCTGATGATAGTGTCAATGACAGAGTTCTTCAATCACTGCCACCAAGCTACAAGAGCTTCGTGATGAACTATAATATGCAAGGGATGGACAAGACGATTCCTGAGCTCTTCGCAATGCTAAAGGCTGCGGAGGTAGAAATCAAGAACGAGCATCAAGTGTTGATGGTCAACAAGACCACCAGTTTCAAGTAAAAGGGTAAAGGTAAGAAGGGGAACTTCAAAAAGAATAGCAAGACAGTTGCTGATCAAGTGAAGAAACCCAAGTATGGACCTAAGCATGAGACTGAGTGCTTCTACTTCAAAGGAACTGGTCACTGGAAGCGGAACTGCCCCAAGTATTTGGCGGAGAAGAAGGATGGCAAAGTGAAAGGTATATTTGATATACATGTTATTGATGTGTACCTTACTAATGCTCGCAGTAGTGCCTAGGTATTTGATACTGGTTCAGTTGTTAACGTTTGCAACTCGAAACAGGGGCTACGGATTAAGCGAAGATTGGCTAAGGACGAGGTGACGATGCGCGTGGGAAATGGTTCCAAAGTCGATGTGATCGCCGTCGGCACGCTACCTCTACATCTACCTTCGGAATTAGTTTCAGACCTGAATAATTGTTATTTGGTGCCAGCGTTGAGCATGAACATTATATCTGGATCTTGTTTAATGCGAGACGGTTATTCATTTAAATCAGAGAATAATGGTTGTTCTATTTATATGAGTAATATCTTTTCTGGTCATGCAACCTTGATGAGTGGTCTATTTTTAAAAAATCGTGATAGTAGTGATACACATGTTCATAGTATTGAAGCCAAAAGATGCAGAGTTGATAATGATAGTGCAACTTATTTATGGCACTTCCATTTAGGTCATATTGGTGTAAAGCGCATGAAGAAACTCCATTCTGATGGACTTCTGGAATCACTTGATTATGAATCACTTGGTACATGCGAACCATGCCTCATGGGCAAGATGACTAAAAATCCATTCTCCGAAACAATGGAGCGAGCAACAGAGGTATTGGAAATCATACATACTGATGTATGTGGTCCAATGAACATTGAAGCTCGCGGCGGATATCGTTATTTTCTCACCTTCACAGATGATTTGAGCAGATATGGGTATATCTACTTGATGAAACATAAGTCTAAAACATTTGAAAAGTTCAAAGAATTTCAGAGTGAAGTGGAAAATCATCATGACAAGAAAATCAAGTTTCTACTGATCGTGGAGGTGAATATTTGAGTTATGAGTTTGGACTTCATTTGAAACAATGCGGAATAGTTCACAACTCACGCCACCTGGAACACCACAACGTAATGGTATGTCCGAACATCGTAATCGTACTTTACTAGATATGGTGTGATCTATGATGTCTCTCACTGATTTATCGCTATCATTTTGGGGTTACGCTTTAGAGACAGCTGCATTCACATTAAATAGGGCACCATCTAAATCCGTCAAGACGACACCTTATGAACTGTGGTTTGGCAAGACAAGTTGTCGTTTCTGAAAGTTTGGGGCTGCGATGCTTATGTGAAAAAGCTTCAACGTGATAAGCTCGAACCCAAATCGGAGAAATGTGTCTTCATAGGATACCCAAAGGAGACTATTGGGTACACCTTCTATCACAGATCCGAAGGCAAGATATTTGTTGCTAAGAATGGATCCTTTCTAGAGAAGGAGTTTCTCTCAAAAGAAGTGAGTGGGAGGAAAGTAGAACTTGACGAGGTAATTGTACTTTCTCCCTTATTGGAAAGTAGTTCATCACTGAAATCAGTTCCAGCAATTCCTAAACCAGTAAGTGAGGAAGCTAATGATGATGATCATGAAACTTCTGATCAAGTTACTACCAAACCTCGTAGGTCAACCAGAGTAAGATCCGCACTAGAGTGGTACGGTAATCCTGTTCTGGAAGTCATGTTACTTTACCATGATGAACCTACAAACTATGAGGAAGCGATGATGAGCCCAGATTCCGCAAAATGGCTTTAGGCCATAAAATCTTAGATGTGATCCATGTATGAGAACAATGTATGGACTTTGGTTGACTTTCCTGATGATTGGCAGGCCATAGAGAATAAATGGATCGTCAAGAAGAAGACTAACGCTGACGATAATGTTACTGTCTACAAAGCTCGACTTGTTGCAAAAGGTTTTTGACAAGTTCAAGGAGTTGACTACGATGAGACCTTCTCACCCGTAGTGATGCTTAAGTCCGTCCGAATCATTTTAGCAATTGCCGTATTTTATGATTATGAAATTTGGCAAATGGATGTCAAAACTGCATTCCTTAATGGATACCTTAAAGAAGAGTTGTAAATGATGCAACCAGATGGTTTTGTCGATCCAAAAGGTGCTAACAAAGTGTGCAAGCTCCAGCGATCCATTTGTGGACTGGTGCAAGCCTCTCGGAGTTGGAATATATGCTTTGATAGTGTGATCAAAGCATATGGTTTTGTACAGACTTTTGGAGAAGCCTGTATTTACAAGAAAGTGAGTGGGAGCTCCGTAGCATTTCTGATATTATATGTAGATGACATATTGTTCATCGGAAATGATACTGAATTTCTGAATAGCATAAAAGGATACTTGAATAAGAATTTTTCAATGAAAGACCTCGGTGAAGCTGCTTATATATTGGGCATCAAGATCTATAGAGACAGATCAAGACGCTTGATTGGACTTTCACAAAGCACATACCTTGATAAAGTTTTGAAGAAGTTCAAAATGGATCAGGCAAAGAAAGGGTTCTTGCCTGTATTACAAGGTGTGAAGTTGAGTCAGACTGAATGCCCGACCACTGCAGAAGATAGAGATAAAATGAAAGGTGTTCCCTATGCTTCAGCCATAGGCTCTATCATGTATGCAATGTTGTGTACCAAACCTGATGTGTGCCCTGCTATAAGTTTAGCAGGGAGGTACCAAAGTAATCCAGGAGTGGATCACTGGACAGCGGTCAAGAACATCTTGAAATACCTGAAAAGGACTAAGGATATGTTTATCGTATATGGAGGTGACAAAGAGCTCGTCGTAAATGGTTACGTCGATGCAAGCTTTGACACTGATCCGGATGACTCTAAGTCACAAACTTGATACATGTTTTTATTAAATGGTGGAGCTGTCAGTTGGTGCAGTTCCAAGCAGAGCGTCATGGTAGGATCTACATGTGAAGCGGAATATATAGCTGCTTCAGAAGCAGCAAATGAAGGAGTTTGGATGAAGGAGTTCATATCCGATCTAGGTGTCATACCTAGTGCATCGGGTCCAATGAAAATCTTTAGTGACAATACTGGAGCAATTGCCTTGGCAAAGGAATCCAGATTTCGCAAGAGAACCAAGCACATCAAGAGATGCTTCAATTCCATCCGCGATCAAGTCAAGGAGGGAGACATAGAGATTTTCAAGATACATATGGATCTGAATGTTGCAGACTCAATAACTAAGCCTCTCTCAGGAGCAAAACATGACCAGCACCAAGACTCCATGGGTGTTAGAATCATTACAATGTAATCTAGATTATTGACTCTAGTGCAAGTGGGAGACTGAAGGAATATGCCCTAGAGGCAATAATAAAGTTGTTATTTATATTTCCTTATATCATGATAAATGTTTATTATTCATGCTAGAATTGTATTAACTGGAAACTTATTACATGTGTGAATACAAAGACAAATAGAGTGTCACTAGTTTGCCTCTACTTCACTAGCTAGTTGAATTAATGATGGTTATGTTTCCTAACCATAGACATGAGTTGTCATTTGATTAATGGGATCACATCATTAGTGAATTATGTGATTGACTTGACCCATCCGTTAGCTTAGCACGATGATCGTTTAGTTTGTTGCTATTGCTTTCTCCATAACTATACATGTTCCTATGACTATGAGATCATGCCACTCCCGAATACCGGAGGAACACTTTGTATGCTACCAAACGTCACAACATAACTGGGTGATTATAAAGGTGCTCTACACGTATCTCCGATGGGGTTTCTTAAGTTGGCATGGAACAAGATTGGGATTTGTCATTCCGATTGTCGGAGAGGTATCTCTGGGCCCTCTCGGTAATGTACAACACTATAAGCCTTGCAAGCAATGTAGCTAATGAGTTAGTTATGGGATGTAGCATTACGGAACGAGTAAAGAGACTTCCCGATAACGAGATTAAACTAGGTATTGACATACCGACGATGAATCTCGAGCAAGTAACATACCGATAACAAAGGGAACAACGTATATCGTTATATGGTTTGACCGATAAAGATCTTCATATAATATGTTGGAACCAATATGAGCATCCAGGTTCCGCTATTGGTTATTGACCGGAGAAATGTCTCGGTCATGTCTACATAGTTCTCGAGCCCGTATTATGAGCTTATGTGTTTTGATGTACCAAAGGTAGTTCGGAGTCCCAGATTGGATCACGAACATTACGAGGAGTCTCGAAATGGTCGAGACATACAGATCGATATATTGGACGACTATGTTTGGACATCAGAAGGGTTCCGAGTGAAGTTCGGGCATATACCGGAGTATTGGGGGGTCACCGGAACCCTCGGGGAGTTTAATGGGCCTTATGGGCCTTAGTGGAAAGATAGGAGGGGCTGCCAGGGCAGGCCGCGCGCCCCCTCCCCATCTGGTCTGAATTGGACTAGGAATGGGGGGGTGGCGCCCCCCTTTCCTTCTCCCTCTTTCCTCCTTCCTTCTCCTACTCCTACTACATGGAAAGGGGAGGAATCCTACTCCCGGTGGGAGTAGGACTCACCATGGGGCGCGCCATAGGAGGGTCAGTCCTCCCCCTCCACCACTCCTTTATATACGGGGGAGGGGGGCACCCCATAGAACCACAAGTTGATCATTGATCTTTAGTTGTGTGCGGTGCCCCCCTCCACCATAATCCGCCTCGGTAATATCTTAGTGGTGCTTAGGCGAAGCCCTGTTCTGGTAGCAACATCATCACCGTCATCACGCCGTCGTGCTGACGAAGCTCTCCCTCGAAGCTCTACTGAATCGTGAGTTTGCGGGACGTCACCGAGCCAAACGTGTGCAGATCACGGAGGTGCCATATATTCGGTGCTAGATCGGTCGATCGTGAAGACGTACGACTACATCAACCGCATTGTCATAACGCTTCCGCTTACGGTCTACGAGGGTACGTAGATGATACTCTCCCCTCTCGTTGTGATGAGGACATCAATACCATTGTTACACCCACAGCCCCTATTGCTATACATACTGGACCAGTTACTAGAGCTTGCGCACACCAATTGAATTATCAGGTACTTTCGTTTCTTGGTAACGATTCTAATGTTCATGAGAATATGATGCTGCCTAAATTGGATACATTTGTTTTGCTTACAAATGAAGGGCCTAGTTTGGACAAGAAAGATGAACCTTGGAGCAAGTTCAAGCATGGAGATGATGGCATGCGCAAGGGATCAAGAACGGAGTTACAAGTGATGATTTCAGGACTTTGAAGCCACCATAAGGATGCATGAAGCCTTGGACGAAATATACAAGATGCCACTTCATAAATTTCGTCCAGAGGCTATTCTAGGTGTTGGGTCACCTTATTATTGGGCCAGGCCCATGTATTTTCGAAATACTTAAGTATAGGCTGTTTTTAGAGTCTGTATGTGTGGGGAAACAAGAGTTAGGGTTGGCTTCGGACCCCTCCTCCAGGGCCACGAAATTCCCCCCTCTTCCTCCATATATACAGCCCTTGGGGCATCATTTAGACTTTGGGTTTTGTTTAGATTAAAAGTTCGCCATAGCTGCAACTTCGCGTACTTCATTTGTGTCCAACGACCAGACCAAGACGTCACAGAACCCCACCTTGATCAATAAAGATTTCATCTTTTATTCGCAATATCTAGATTGCAATCTCAGTTTCTTGCTTGTTCTTCGTTTGCTTGTAGGAAATAGACCGTCGTGGTCAGGTTGATCGTGCTCTGGGGTCGTCAATAACCCTCGGAAGTTATTATAGCGATTGCTAAGGTGCAACGTCTTCGCACATTCGTAGTCAGATCGTCAAAGTCGACTCCCACAGAAAACGTTATCTATCTCATCGAAACATTGAGTATACGGCCACGGGGGTCCTCGGCCCAATCTAATAGATCGGGAGACGACGTGGTGAGTACCCCCTAGTCCAGGACACCGTCAGTAGCCCCCTGAACCGGTCTTCAAGTTAGGGACGCTCCTCGATTCTTCCGAACTGTTCTTCATCTTCGGTTGACGGTCTTGAAAACTGGTTCAACAAATCTTCTCATCTCCGATCTTGAGGATCGCCGAAATGCATTCGGCGAGTTTACACGTCGGGTATCCGAGGAGCCCCTTTAAGTTTCCGGCCTTTATCAATGCCTTGTTGTTTTTATGCCACACCTAGGGTTTGAAGTTGTTCCCGGGAGGCAGTGTCCTCTTGCGTCCGAGCTCCAACGCCGGACTGCATTCGAGGTATCTTTTGCAGCCGAGCACCAACGCCGGACCGCTTCCCAGCTCTAGCGCCAGAATGTATCCGAGCTCCAACGCCGGACTATGTATCCGAGCTCCAACACCGGACTGTATATCCGAGCTCCAACACCGAAATATATCCGAGATCCAACGCCGAACTGTGTCCAGGCTCCAATGCCGGACTATATCCGAGGTGTCATATCACCTTGGTTCAAAAAAGTTGAAGGAGTTTAGCCGAGCTTAATGCCGGAAATGCCCTCTATGGAGCCATCCACTAGCGCCCGAGCTTTATGCCGGACTGCTTCCGAGGTGGTGCACCACCCCGACTATGGGCCGATTTTTTGTCAATATTTTTTATTGGTGCAATTTATTCTCTGCCGAGATATATAGCCAGTAGCCCTCAAGGTGTGTATCGGTCTAAAACCCAAGATGCACATGAAGGATGACATAAGACCGTTGATCCCAGTAGCCGCTGAGACTCAGGTTGATTTGCAAAATCGGCCTGAGGATCAAGTCCTAGCTCGGCAGAATACTTCGGGACACAAAAGCGGCGTGCTCAGTCCTCAAGACTCAGGTTGGGTGCGGCCGACCAACCTGAGGATCAAAATCTCCTCGGAAACTATATTGCACATAAAATTTTCTGCATTGGACAAGCAATGCAATAGCCCCCGAGACACTGGTCGGGTGGCAACACCAGATCAGGGGATCGATGTGCCCCTTTAATATTTGTAAATAATAAGCCCGAAGCCCAGTAGCCCCCGAGCCTTAATGCGGGCACGGGTGGCCGAATTAAGGATCAATATCCATAGTAAAATCACAAATTATGTGTAATGACTCTATGTATCCAAGTACTTTACGTCATTAATGCTCGGATCCGCATTGTACAAAACTTTGTTGACCGACCATCGGCTTCCACCTCCTTGGCCAGTAGCCGAGGAGTGTTTGTCCTACTTTATAAAGCCTTTATGAGGGCAAAGATTTACGACAAACAAGGCAATCTGGCCACACGGTTTTATAAACAAAGGTACGCAAAGAGATATGTTATATTACTGTTTAACGGAAGAAATGTATTCCAAAGAAAATAGTCCCGCTATCGGTTCCTTTCTTTGGGTTGTCATGCTAAGCATGATCATGAAACCTCAGCTCGAATGTAAGAGCAAAATATCGAGGATTTAGTTTGGGAAGCCAATTAATAGCCCCCGGTAGTTTTCGGCGACAGTCGAGGTCAAGCCGTAAACACTTCGGCCAATGTTATGAATGGCCCGTCATAGTCATCAGATCGCTGACCAGTTTACGCTTATTGTGACAGTCAGTTTTCGGCTTTCTCCACTAAGGTGCTTAACCATGTGAGCTGGAAGCACAATCGCAGTGGTTCTCCCTTTGCACGCCTAGCCGAACAAAACAGAACGTAGGAAGCAAGTGCAGGAGCCGGGCAACCCAACTATTGACCGAAGACACAATTCGAAACCGATGCATATATAGCAATATCTGAGAATGTTTTTGCCGAATCCCTAAAGGTGTCCGGCGTTGCACTGCGAGACTAATGCTGGAAAAGCACAAATAGTTTAAAAGTGCCAGAAAGCTTGGAAAACCAAGAAACGTCAGTAAAAACATGACGTCCGAACAAGATCAAGTGTTCGGTGCCAATCCGAATATTGGTCTTAGAAAAAAGAAGTGCTTCTGTCGTCCTTTAACATGACACATCCTATCTCAAGACTTCGAGTGGGTCAGCCTACGGCTTCAACCTCCTATCCCGAGGGCGGAGTACTTCTCATTAGGCCAGTTTAGCAAACTAAACTCTAGCGGCTTTGAGAGAGAAATTAGGCTCCCCGGCTAGTGACCGCACACTCGCATCGAAAAAAGGAGTGATAAATAATAATAATAGAACTTTGCAACGACTGAGAAGAAGAACACTTATTATAAAATGGCTCAAATAAACTTAAGAGCCCCCAAGTGACTTGGGTAGAAGAATGATTGCATGTACCGAAGTACTTATATCATATCTATGTTCAACCGAACTTTAAACGCGTCTTAACCGACCATCGGCTTCTCCCTCTTCGGTTAAGGACCGAAAAGTGTTATGTACTCCATCGGTCGAGAATATCGACGGTGTTTCCAATAACCAGGCAATCAGGCCATAAGGCTGTAACAGACAAAGCGCGCTCAGTGAACTTATGCTATATTACTGCGAAGAGTAAGAAGCATCTTCGAAGAAAATAGTACCCCCACCGATACCTTTCTTCGGTGCTCATTGTTATTATGAGACTTGTGCAATAGATTTTTTGTACTCATGAGTTCCGTTGTGTGCCGACCATCGTTGAATAACTATAAGAGCGCTAGCTTTCGGCTTCACCCAGTCTGAGGTCTGGCTCGGGTGACCCGATCGTGACAATCGCAGAGGTGCTCTCTTTACTCCCTAGCCGAACAATCGGGAACGTAGGGGTAACCACAGGAGCGAGGCAACCCAGCTTGCAAATCGCTTAAGTCAATGTGGTGCGTATTGTGGCGTAATACACGAACAAGGAACAAAGCCGTACAAGTATAATCATATGCAACAGGAAAAGCTTCATAAAGGAAGCCCCTGAGTAAACGGGGTATTTGAATTTATGCGTCACAAACAAAGTTTGGACAAGGAAATTTTTTAGAAGCAACTTTTTTCCAAAAATGTATAATGCTTGGTCGAACTGAACGCAAGTTAGAAATTAAAGCTTTGAGCATGAAAGCGACTTAGCTGGTTAATGTGTTCGGTATTGATGACGCGGTCCGAGCTTGATGCGGGGCAAGGTTCCATCCCTCAAGCCGGTCCCGAGGTGGCGGAGCGGAGAGCTTGACACGCCGAAGTGGTGACATAGCACGATCAATGCAGACCGGCAGAGTGACGCCGAAGTCCCCGGATCATTTTCCTGTGCACAAAAATAGTGCAAACCGGAGATAATAGTAATAATGATAATTAAAAAAAATCGTTGCATAATAAATAATTTATGCAAAGTGAGTAATAAAAGAAATATGGCCTGGCGCCGAAGTCAAGTCGATGCAGGGCGTCGGCGTGATGCGGTAAAGGCGTGGCAAAGCCTGAATTCGTAGGTCGGTCCGAGCTCCGAGTGCGGCATTCGCCGGACTATGTACGGAAACTGACCGAACCACAATGCGACTGTCGTTAATGCAGCCACCATTTGATAGACCTGTGTACATATGACGGACAAACCAGAGTAATAATTCCTTGTGAAAAATGGACCCAAACAAGCAAAAATACTAGGATTAATAGCACCTGGTTTATTTGTTGTAGCAATCCGAAGAAAGGTGATTCCCAAAATTGGGACTCGATCCGCACACCCATTGCCTGAATGGCAATAAAGCGACGGTATGGCAATGCTGGCAAAGGTTGGCTCGCCGAGGCAAAGCCCTCGGCCCAGCTAACGTGACGGAGCTGGTCGGCTAGTGACGCCGAAGTGTCCGGAGTAGGTTGATAAAGAGATGGCGAAGCCCCTGGTCCAGCCGAGATGTCGAAGCCTCAATGTCAGCCGATGAGTCGAAGTAGGTCAGCGTGATTGACACCAGCTTGAAGAAGCAATAGTGCGGCCCTGTCGATGCAGGTCGTGACGTGGTCGATGTCGGCTTGATGAAGCGACCGTGTGGCGATGCCGGTATGCCCGCTCCGTGTAATCCGTGGGGCGGCGATGTTGGTGATGATTTATCCTTCGCGATGCCGGGCTCTTGTTCGGCATGCCGAGATGATGATCCGAAGAAGTTGAGCTCGGCTCAACAAAGTGACGCCGTGTCTAGCGCAGGTCGGCAGCCGTGGAGTAATATTGCCGGACTGGTTTGACACCAGCATGATGTTGAAGATCAAGTTCAAAAGATCTTACAGTTAGTGGGATGTGTTCGGGAACAAAACACAATACCCCATACAAAACTTCCTTCAAAAGGGATGTCCGAAATCCTGTTCATAAAAAAGATGAACTCGGGTCGGATTCGTTTTCGCGCAGAAAAGAGATCCGAAAAGTGATGCACTAATCGGAAGGTTCCAGGAGTTTGGACGGTCGGATCGAGCCGAAATTTTGAGAGGTGGTAGATATAGGAATTCCACAGCCGATCAACGGTTGGATGTTCCAAAGGACGTCCGAGCTAGAAGCTGGACACCACGCACTAAACTCATCCAAATTCCCATCCAGATTTGACAGGGCTCCGGTATATCATGGATTGCCAGAGATTCCTCCATCGGAACTCGACGAAATTTTCCAGGGTTGTTGTAGACTCAATTCCGCACAATTCCACCAAAGCGATCATCAAAGCGATACTCGAGGAGGTGGTGGTGGCAGATACGAGTTCACTGTCCAGAAAAATAGCACGGTCGCTTGAGGGCAATGTTGACGTTGAGCCCCCGAGCTCCATAGATGATTCCTCCGTGATCTTGATAGACATCGGAGTTGATGTTTGATGAAGGACCTCGTCTGGACATGGTGATTCGAACACGGGGCGCAATTCTTGGTCGAACCAAAGTGACCAGTCAAGCTGGTGACGAAGATGCCGAAGTCGAGTTGATCTGCAGGGGAGCCATCGATCCTTTTGTCGATCACACAGCGGAACTCTCAATGAAAGCACCAATGTCGGTGTCAAAACCGGCGGATCTCGGGTAGTGGGTCCCGAACTGTGCGTCTAGGCCGGATGGTAACAGGAGGCAGGGAACACGATGTTTTACCCAGGTTCAGGCCCTCTTGATGGAGGTAAAACCCTACGTCTTGCTTGATTAATATTGATGATATGGGTAGTACAAGAGTAGATCTATCACGAGATCAAGGAGGCTAAACCCTAGAAGCTAGCCTATGGTATGATTGTTGTATATATTGTATCTGTATCGACTAGCCTGGCCTCGGTTTATATAATGCACCAGAGGCCTAGGATAACAAGAGTCCTAGCCGAATACGCCGGTGGGGAGAAGTCCTTGTCTTGATCGCCAAGTCTTGTGGAATCTTCCTTGTATGCAGTAGCCGCCCGAACTGGCCCATGAGTATACGGCCACGGGGGTCCTCGGCCCAATCTAATAGATCGGGAGACGACGTGGTGAGTACCCCCAAGTCCAGGACACCGTCAGTGAACTTTAATCTAAACAAAACCCAAAGTCTAAACGACGCCCTAAGGGCTGTATATATGGAGGAAGAGGGGGGGGGGATTTCATGGCCCTTGGAGGAGGGGTCCGAAACCAACCCTAACTCTTGTTACCCCACACATACAGACTCTAAAAACAGCCTATACTTAAGTATTTCGAAATTACATGTGTCTGGCCCAATAATAAGGTGACGCAGCACCTAGAATAGCCTCTGGACAAAATTTATGAAGTGGCATCTTGTATATTTCATCCAAGGCTTCATGCACTCCTTATGGTGGCTTCAAAGTCCTGAAATCATCACTTGTAACTCCGTTCTTGATCCCCTTGTGCATGCCATCATCTCCATGCTTGAACTTGCTCCAAGGTTCATCTTTCTTCTCCAAGCCAAGCCCTTCATTTGTAAGCAAAACAAATGTATCCAATTTAGGCAGCATCATATTGTCATGAACATTATAATCGTTAGCAAGAAATGAAAGTACCTGATAATTCAATTGGCGTGCGCGAGCTCTAGTAATTGGTCCAGATGTATAGCAGGAGGGGTTGTGGTTGTAACAATGGTATTGATGTCCTCATCATATATCCTCCGTTTTCTTGACACCAAAGTGTCCCATTAATCCTTCTCCATGCGCCTCCTGCAACAACAAAAGACGAACGGAGCTAGCTGGAATGCATAGCTTGTTAGCACGAAACACAAATCCATCGTTAAGAACGAACTTGTTCCAAGTTCTCCCTTCCTTACAATTTTGCAACACATCTTTAAATTAAGCATCATGCACATATTGATCTTTGATGGTCTCCAAACCAAATATTTTAAAGTCAATTTGTGAAAGCATTGTATAACAATGAGACAATGCATCAACAATAACATTTTCTTTACCCTTCTTGTGATTAATGACATAAGGGAAAGTCTCAATGAATTCAAACCATTTAGCATGTCTACGGTTCAGTTTTGCTTGGCTTTTAATGTGTTTCAAAGATTCATGATCAGAATGTATAACAAATTCCTTGGTCCATAAATAATGTTGCCATGTTTCTAAGGTGTGAACAAGAGCATATAATTCTTTATCATAAGTAGAATAGTTCAGACTAGGCCCACTCAATTTTTCAGAAAAGTATGCAATAGGTTTGCCATCTTGTAATAACAAACATCCTAATCCAATTCCACTAGCATCACATTCAAGCTCAAAGGTCTTATTAGAATCGGGAAGTTGGAGTAATGGAGCATGTGTCAACTTATCTTTCAATACCGTGATTGCTTCTTCCTGTGCGGTACCCCAAACAAAAGGCACATCCTTCTTTGTAAGCTCGTTGAGAGGTGCAGCAATGGTGCTGAAATCTCTCACAAAACGCCTATAGAAACCAGCGAGGCCAAGGAAACTCCTCACTTGTGTGACCATTTTGGGCTGCGTCCAACTCTTAATAGTTTCAATCTTAGCTTTATCAACTTCAATTCCCCGTGGAATAACAGCATAGCCAAGAAAAGATACTCGGTCGGTGCAAAAGGTGCACTTTCCAAGGTTACCAAACAAACGTGCATCACGTAGAGCAATAAAAATAGCACATAAATGTTCCAAATGTTCCTCCAAAGATTTGCTATAAATCAATATGTCATCAAAGTAAACTACCACAAATCGTCCAATGAAAACACGTAAAACTTCGTTCATTAATCTCATGAAAGTACTAGGTGCATTAGTTAACCAAAAAGGCATGACTAACCACTCATATAATCCAAACTTAGTTTTAAATGTAGTTTTCCATTCATCTCCCAATTTCATAAAAATTTGATGGTATCCACTACACAAATCAACTTTGGAGAATATTGTACAGCCACTCAATTCATCAAGCATATCATCTAGCCTAGGAATAGGATGACAATGATGAATAGTAATATTATTAATGCCTCTATAGTCAACACACATACGCGATGTACCATCCTTTTTAGGCACTAGTATAATAGGAACAACACAAGGACTAAGAGATTCATGTATATACCTTTGTCGAGCAGCTCTTGTACTTGACGCATAATCTCCTTCCTCTCCTCTGGATTGGTACGGTATGGTGCACGGTTGGGTAATGATACACCGGGAATTAAGTCAATTTGATGCTCAATCCCTCGAATAGGTGGTAATCCCGGTGGCACGTCTTGTGGAAAGACGTCAGCCAATTCCTACAAAATGTTAGTGACAACAGGAGGCAAAGAGGAAGGCACGTCCTTGAATGAAAATAACGCCTCTTTGCATGCAAAATCATAGCAAACATATTTGCTAAAATCTAGATCATCAATATCAGATTTGGTGGCAAGTAAACATGCACTTTTCAGTTTAATTTCGGAAGCAACATTAGATGGTTTATTATTAGGCTTCATGTGTTGCTCAAAGCCTTTTGCCAGAATCTGATCTTCACTCTTATTTTGCTCCTGTTTTGCTTTATTAGCTCTATTAATATCATCTTTCAAAATGGAATCAGGAGTCATAGGAAGCAAAGTAATATTTTTGTCCTTATGAACAAGAGTATACTGATTGTTTCTACCATGGTGTATAGAATTTTTATCAAATTTCCATGGTCTACCAAGTAATAAGGAACATGCTTGCATAGGTACCACATCACAATCAACATAATCAGCATATGTAGAGATACTAAAATGCACATGAACAGTACGTGTTACCTTAACCTTGCTGCTGTTGTTGAACCATTGGATCTAGTAAGGATGTGGATGTGGTCTTGTGGTGAGAGATAGCTTCTCCGCCATCTCCATGCTAGCCAAGTTGTTGCAGCTCCCTCCATCTATGATGACTCGAACAGAACGTTCCTTCACAACTCCCTTTGTATGGAACAAATTGCGCCTCTGATTTTGCTCAGCTTGTGTAACCTGCACAGTCAAAACACGTTGAGCAACTAAACATTCATACTTGTCAGCATCTTCAGCAGCCATATATTGCGTCTCATGAACAGAATCATCTCCACCGTGTTCTTCATGTGTAATAAGAGCCAAAGTCTCCTCATCATAGTCACTAGGGTACTCATACCCACCATCCTTAGTAGCAATCATCACACGCTGAGATTTGCATTCTCTCGAAAAATGTCCTCTTCCCTTACAACGATGACAAATAATATCACTTATGTGCCCTGTTGATGCCATGGAAGAATAAGAGCTTTGCATAGTCCCGGCAGGTGTACTCTTGGCAGATAGTGGTGGTTGTGCCTGCTTTCTTGTATCACGGCTGGAGGTGGCACCTAATGGAGGTGCTGGTGTACTGGAAGTAGAGGATGCATGTGGAGTCCATGATGAAGATCGACCTGAAGAAAAGTTAGTTTGCGCCAATGCCTGTCGATCCTGCACTTCACGTTCAGCTTTACAAGCAAGATGGAATAAACGAGTGATATTAGTATACTCCTTATACTCTAGAATAGTCTGAATCTCTCTATTTAATCCACTCATAAAACGTGCAAGCATAGCTTCATTCTCCTCAACAATACCACATCTAATCATGCCAGTTTGTAATTCCTGATAATATGCTTCTACATAATTTTTTCCTTGTCTTAAACGCTGCAATTTTTGAAGTAATTCATGTTGATAATATGGTGGAACCCAACGAGTACGCATAGCAGTTTTCAAAGCAGCCCAAGTAGTTGGAATAGGATATAATCTACAATGTTCAGACCACCAAACACATACGAAGCTAGTGAAAGCACAAACAGCAGCAGGAGCACGTCTCTCCTCAGGATATTGTAAACATGTAAAACGTTGTTCAGTTTCTAACTCCCGAGTAAGATATATAAAAGGAACATATCTACCCTCAATTGGTGGAATATTCAATTTCAGTTTAGGAAGATGGTCATGATCTCGTACCTCATATATGTCAAAAAGAGAACAGTTTGTAGCAATCTGTAGGTTTCGAATACTTCTGTAACCCCGAAAATTCTGAAATAAATTGGTGGACGTGAGGTATTTGTCTATTAATCATCTTCAAAAAGAATCAACCTAGTATCACTCTCCAGTAAAAAATGGCAGTTAATCTCATCAGCGCTAAAGTTTCTGTTTTTTACAGCAAGATCGCAAAGACTTCCCCCAAGTCTTCACAAAGGTTCTACTTGGCACATACATGAATTAAAAACATAAAAACACATCTAAACAGAAGCTAGATGAATTATTTATTACTTAACAGAAACAAAAATCAAGAAACAAAAATAAAATTGGGTTGCCTCCCAGCAAGCTCTATCATTTAACGCCCCTAGCTAGGCATGAAAGCAAGAATAGATCTAGGTATTGTCATCTTTGGTATGCAATCCATAAGTGGCTCTCCTAATATATTCATAAGGTAATTTAATTTTCTTTCTAGTTAAGTGTTCCATGCCCTTCCTTAATGGAAATTGGAATCTAATATTTTCTTCTTTCATGTCAATAATTGCACCAATCGTTCTAAGGAAAGGTCTACCAAGAATAATAGGACAAGTAGGATTGCAATCTATATCAAGAACAATGAAATCTACAGGCACATAATTCCTATTTGCAACAATAATAACATCATTAATTCTTCCCATAGGTTTCTTAATGGTGGAATCCGCAAGATGCAACTTTAAAGAAAAATCATCAAATTCACGGAAACCTAGCACATCACACAGTCTTTAGAATCGTGGAAACACTAGCACCTAAATCACATAAAGCATAGCATTCATGATCCTTAATTTTAATTTTAATAGTAGGTTCCCACTCATAATAAACTTTTCTAGGGATAGAGACTTCTAATTTAAGTTTCTCTTCATAAAATTGCATTAAAGCATCAACGATATGTTTGGTAAAAGCTTTATTTTGACTATAAGCATGAGGAGAGTTTAACACAGATTGCAACAAGGAAATACAATCTATTAAAGAACAATTATCGTAATTAAATTCCTTGAAATCCAAAATAGTGGGATCATTGTTGTGTAAAGTTTTGACCTCTTCAATCCCACTTTTACCAATTTCTGCATCAAGATATAAAAACTCCGAATCATTGGGACGCCTTCTAACTAAAGTTGACTCATCTCCAGTCCCATCTTTATCAAAATTCAGATTGGCAAACAAAGATTTAATAGGAGACACATCAATCACTTTTAGATATTCATCATTATTATCATTGAAACTAGAAGAACACGCTTTTACAAAGCAATCCTTTTTAGCACGCATCCTAGCGGTTCTTTCTTTGCACTCATCAATGGAAATTCTCATGGCTTTGAGAGACTCATTGATATCATGCTTAGGTGGAGTAGATCTAAGTTTCAAAGAATCAACATCAAGAGAAATTCTATCCGCGTTCCTAGCCAACTCATCAATCTTAAGCAATTTTTCTTCAAGCAAAGCATTGAAATTCTTCTAAGAATTCATAAATTCTTTAACACTAGTCTCAAAATTAGAGGGCATCTTATTAAAATTTCCATAAGAGTTGTTGTAGGAATTACCATAATTAAAGTTTCCTCTATACGCGTTGTTACCAAAATTGTTCCTACCAACAAAATTCACATCCATAGATTCATTATTATTCTCAATCAAAGTAGACAAAGGCATATCATTAGGATCAGAAAAAACACTCTTATTAGCAAATAACTTCATAAGTTCATCCATCTTTCCACTCAAAACATTAATCTCTTCTATCACATGAACCTTTTTACTAGTAGATCTTTCGGTGTGCCATTGAGAATAATTAACCATAATATTATCGATGAGTTTAGTAGCTTCTCCTAAAGTGATTTCCATAAAAGTGCCTCCCGTGGCCGAATCTAAAAGATTTCTAGAAGCAAAGTTCAATCCAGCATAATTTTTTTGTATAATAATCCATAAATTCAAACCATGTGTAGGGTGATTACGTATCATTAATTTCATCCTCTCCCAAGCTTGTGCAGCATGCTCATGATGAGGACATCAATACCATTGTTACACCCACAGCCCCTGCTGCTATACATACTGGACCAATTACTAGAGCTCGCACATGCAAATTGAGTTATCAGGTACTTTTGTTTCTTGGTAATGATTCTAATGTTCATGAGAATATGATGATGCCTAAATTGGATACATTTGTTTTGCTTACAAATGAAGGGCCTAGCTTGGACAAGAAAGATGAACCTTGGAGCAAGTTCAAGCATGGAGATGATGGCATGTGCAAGGGGATCAAGAACGGAGTTACAAGTGATGATCTCAGGACTTTGAAGCCACCATAAGGAGTGCATGAAGCCTTGGATGAAATATACAAGATGCCACTTCATAAACTTCATCCAGAGGCTATTTTAGGTGCTGCGTCACCTTATTATTGGGGCAGGCCCATGTATTTTTGAAATACTTAAGTATAGGCTGTTTTTAGAGTCCGTATGTGTGGGGAAACAGGAGTTAGGGTTGGTTTCAGAACCCTCCTCCAAGGGCCACGAAATTATCCCCTCTTCCTCTAGATATACATCCCTTAGGTGATCGTTTAGACTTTGGGTTTTGTTTAGATTAAAAAGTTCGGCATAGCTGCAACTTCGCGTACTTCGTTTGTGTTCAACGACCAGACCAAGGCGTCACAGAACCTCACCTTGATCAATAAAGTTTGCATCTTATATTCGCAATATCCAGATTGCAAATCTCAGTTTCTTGCTTGTTCTTCGTTTGCTCGCAGGAAACAGACCCTCGTGGTCAGGTTGATCGTGCTCCGGCATGGTCAATAACCCCTCGGAAGTGGGTTTAGCGATTGCTAAGGCGCGACGTCTTGCATGTTCGTAGTCGGATCGTCAAGGTCGACTCCCTCAGAAAATGATAGCCACCATCTCATCGAAACATCGGGACACCTTCGCCTCTATCAATGATCAAATTGCTTAAAATTCATAATATCATTTCTAAGAGAGATGATCTTAGCGGGAGGAAAATACTTAGAGATAAAAGCATCTTTGCACTTATTCCATGAATCAATACTATATTTAGGCAAAGAGGAGAACCAAATTTTAGCACGATCTCTAAGAGAAAAAGGAAATAGCTTCAATTTAACAATATCATTATCCACATCTTTCTTCTTTTGCATATCACATAAATCAACAAAGTTGTTTAGATGGGTAGCGACATCTTCACTAGGAAGGCCAGCAAATTGATCTTTCATGACAAGATTCAGCAAAGCAGTATTAATTTCACAAGATTCAGCATTGGTAAGAGGAGCAATCGGAGTGCTAATAAAATCATTATTGTTGGTATTGGAAAAGTCACACAAGTTAGTATTATTCTGAGCCATCGTGACAAACAATCCAACACACAAGCACACAAGAAGCAAGCAAAAAGAGACGAACGGAAAAGAGGCGAATAAAATGGCAAGGGTGAAGTGGGGGAGAGGAAAACGAGAGGCAAATGGAAAATAATGTAATGCGAGGGATAAGAGTTTGTGATGGGTACTTGGTATGTCTTGACTTGTGCGTAGATCTCCCCGGCAATGGCGCCAGAAATGGCTAGTTGCTGGGAGATCAAATCTTGACTTGACTTGGTGTAAGCCTCCCCGGCAATAGCGCCAGAGATCCTTCTTGCTACTCTTGAGCATGCATTGGTTTTCCCTTGAAGAGGAAAGGGTGATGCAGCAAAGTAGCGTAAGTATTTCTCTCAGTTTTTGGGAACCAAGGTATCAATCTAGTAGGAGACTACACGCAAGTCCCTCGTACGTGCACAAACAAACAAGAACCTCGCAACCAACGTGATAAAGGGGTTGTCAATCCCTTCATGGTCACTTACGAAAGTGAGATCCGATAAAGATAATAAGATAAATAGTTTTGGCATTTTTGTATAGATTGGAAAGTTAAGATTGCAAAATAAACGGTAACAGAAATAGCTAGTTGATGGAAAAATAATATAATGGAGAATAGACCCGGGGGCCATAGGTTTCACTAGTGGCTTCTCTCATGATAGCATTATCTACGGTGGGTGAACAAATTACTATCGAGCAATTGATTGAAAAGCGAATAGTTATGAGAATATCTAGGCATGATCGTGTATATAAGCATCACGCCCGTGACAAGTAGACCGAAACGATTCTGCATCTACTACTATTACTCCACACATCGACCGCTATCCAGCATGCATCTAGAGTATTAAGTTCATAAGAACAGAGTAACGCATTAGGCAAGATGACATGCTGTAGAGGGATAAACTCAAGCAATATGATATAAACCCCATCTTTTTATCCTCGATGCCAACAATACAATACGTGTCATTTCCCTTCTTGTCACTGGGATCGAGCACCGCAAGATTGAACCCAAAGCTAAGCACTTCTCCCATTGCAAGAAAGATCAATCTAGTAGGCCAAACCAAACTGATAATTCGAAGAGACTTGAAAAGATATTTAAATCATGCATAAAGGAATTCAGAGAAAAACCAAATATTGTCCATAGATAATCTTGATCATAAACCCACAATTCATCGGATCTCGACAAACGCACCGCAAAAAGAATTACATCAAATAGATCTCCAACAGAATCGAGAACTTTGTATTGATATCCAAAGAGAGAGAAGAAGCCATCTAGCTAATAACTATGGACCCAAAGGTCTATGATAAACTACTCACACATCATCGGAGAGGCTATGGTGTTGATGTAGAAGCCCTCCGTGATCGATTCCCCTTTCGGTGGAGCGCCGGAAAAGGCCCCAATATGGGATCTCACGAGTACAGAAGGTTGCGGTGGTGGAAATAAGGTTTCGTGGTGCTCCTTGATGTTTTTAGGGTATATGGGTATATATAGGAGGAAGAAGTAGGCCGGTGGAGCTGCGAGTGGCCCACGAGGGTGGGGGCGCGCCCTCCTGCCTCGTGGCCTCCTTGCTTCTTTCTTGACGTCCACTCCAAGTCTCCTGGATTGTGTTTGTTCCAAAAACGATCCTCGCGAAGGTTTCATTCCGTTTGGATTCTGTTTGATATTCCTTTTCTGTGAAACACTGAAATAGGCAAAAAATAGCAATTTTCACTGGGCCTTCGGTTAATAGGTCAGTCCCAAAAATAGTATAAAAGTGCATAATAAAGCCCATTAAACATCCAAAACAGATAATATAATAGCATGGAACAATCAATAATTATAGATAGTTGGAGACATATCATGGGCCCACACGTTGGTGTTTCATTAGTAGTCAAACAGTGGTCAAACGCGGGTCAAACTCATCGGTGGCTAACCGCCAGCGATGATAGATGTGGCGGAGAGCTCGGAAACCCTCTTCCGACGACCATTCGAGCAGCGGAGCAACGCTATGTGACAAGCGCATTGCGACACATTGAATGGAGGCAGCGACATGTGTTGGGGTGTAGCGCAACAACAACAGCGACAAGGCCAGCGACGGCCGAATTTTGGGCACCGATGCCTACGGCACTATCGTGCATGGGGGGAGGAGCTAGTGGGTGTTCTGGGCTCCTGGAGTCGCGGTGATCACATTGATGCGCTCCAATTCGAGGGCAACAACTTTGGCAGCTGCGGCGACATGGCCGGCGGCAGGAGCTCTCAGGCGCGGTTCCTAGCGGGGGTTAGAGGAGGGGGTTGACGATGGGGTTTGGGGGAACAGATCAGCAGCTGACAGCAAGGTCGTATGTAGCGTTAGTGGGATCAGATGATGACATAGCGTTGCCGGCGATCTCGAATGGCCGGGGTGGAAGACGACATCGATGGCGGCGATTCAGTGCATCCCGGGTAGCTTGCCACGACGAGGACGATGCAGGCGATGAGGCAGAGCTCTATGACATGTCGGGTGGTCGAGGGACGGTCGGTGGCTACGCGAGCAGAGAACAACGGCAATGGTGGCGCTTGAGCACGAGGTGCGGAGCGAGAGAGAAGTGAGGAACGGGGATGAGAGTGAGAGGGTGGGGCTTAGGGACGTGCGTGGTGTCCTTAGCCAGCTCCAGGTGGTCAGCGGCAAGAAGGTGATGAGGACATGACTACCTTGGATACGACCAAAAATATTGCATACATGCATATTTGTCAAGTGATTTCTAGTGCAAACTATTCAATAATCTATTTATGTTATCCAGAAGAAAAATACTTCACACACTTTTGTGTTTTGTCTAATTGTAGGTGTATGGGACATTTGTACAATCCACATATGAAGATAATGGAAAATGAGAAGTTTAGGTTATGTTCAAAAAGTCCTCTCACGTCACTTTTGGGCCAAGAGAAGATAGAGTCCAAGTCTATCACGTTCTGGATTCAGATTCGGACTGCACAGACATACCTGACTCAAAATGTCAACAACTTTTTCATACGGACTCCGAATTGGGTGATTCTTTTTTGTTGGAAAGTAGATTTCGTGCTCTTTCCAACCAAATTGGAATCACCTTCAAATTCGTCCGGAGCATTGAGATATTGACGAAACAATCTGACGCTGCAGCAGAATCCTAGTCAAACAACAAGTCCAAAGGTGTTGCACCACCTCCACTTGGGCCCATGAGCATTGTACGACCTAGGGTTAGTTTTAGGCTGCCTTGGGATGTCCTTCCACCTCCTTGGCCGCCACCCCTTGCTCCTATATAAGTAGATCCATCTAGTAGCTTTTTCCTGGGGATTTGTTCTGTGAAAAGTTAGCCATTGCAACTTCGTTTACTTCGTTTGTGTCCAACGACCAGACCAAGACCGCTTTCGGATCCCCACCTTTATCAATACTTCATCTATATTTGCAATATTCAGATTGCAATATCATATTCTTTCTTGTTCTTCGATTGCTTGCAGGAATAGACCTTCGTGGTCAGGCTGATCGTGCTTTCGTCATCGTCAGTAACCTCAGGAGATTGTTTTAGCGATTCCTAAGGCGCAACGTCATGCATGTTTGTAGTCGGATCATCAAAGTCGTCTCCACCAAATCGATAATTATCATCTCATCGAAAGATCGGGACACCTCTCCTCTATCAGAAGGAGGTGGCGTGCGGTGGTCGCGCATGTCGGGCACGCATTGTGCATCCGACTAGCGGGAGGAAGAAGACCTCCCTACCCCTGGTGGCCTGGGCCGTCCAGATGGGCTGCCAGGGGAGCGCCAGGTATGTCCTCTCCCTCTCTAGTTTTTCTCTATTTAGTTTTCTTTTATATTTCTTTTGTCCGTTTTAATTTAGTATAAATACTAAATCAATTTATTTGCTTCTAATATTTTTTTTGTGGACTACACGGATTATTCCATAGCCCTTCATAAATTTCCAGAATTATTGGACCATTAAAAATATTTATAGAATATATTTTATCCAATTCAAATACAATTTGAATTATTTCAATGCCCAAACATGTCATAGAAAAATGTGCACCATTTTTGTTAGATGCTTTCATCTTAAACCAGAAATGGGGAACTTTTTTGATGACATTTGGGAAACATTGAACTTTATTTTTAGTTGAACCTAATGGAATATAATTGATCCTAGGGTTTGTATCATCCGGCAGTTCAAGTTTAAATGAAAATTAGACATGATGCAAACATGAAAACTAGCCTAGGTCATTAGCATACTAGGGATGTGACTCGTAACCTCATGTTCCAGAGCTTCAGACCCTTCTTCAGTTCATTGAAGGTGTTCTAATTCTCGACAATCCAGGTTTTCTCCGTGGCCTTGCTGACATCAATGTTCTCCTCTAGAGTTCTGAACTTCTGCAGAGATCTGTGTGAACATTCTCTGCGGTAGTGAGCTCCTCGGTCTTGGTCGACAATGATGTCTGCAGCTCCGCCAAGGTGTGGAGTGTTTTTTGTGCATCTTCCTTCAGCAACAAGATCTCCTTGTTACTAACAGCATGATCTTCCTCAAGCTTCTGCACCTTGGCCTCCAATTCCTTCTTGGTGGCCTTTGTAGCTTCGAGAGCATTAATGGACTCCTTGATCTTGCTAACATGGTCCAAAGCTTGAGCTTCGACACCTTCCTTATGCTTCTGCTCCAGCTCTTGGGTCCGTCGCGTGGGCTTGAATTTTTTCATCCTTGCCGCGAAGTTCTTTATCATGGGAGTCAAGACCAATTTCGCGCCTGTTCAGTTCAGCATCAGCTGCTGCTATCCTTTTGGCAGCCTCCTCATGCGCCTTGTCGGCAGCAGCCTTCTCCATAATGAAGTTCTCCTTGTCGGTAGCAAGCTTCATCTGGTGGTCTTTGATATCCTGAAGACTTTTAGCATACCAGATTTGCGCCTCGTCAACATGCTTCTGAAAAGTCTTCTTCTGCCCTTGCGATGATGGCCTCTCGACGGTCCAGTCACTCTTCACGGCTACTGTAATGTTCTTGAAGCTTCTTGAAGCTCTCGTTCATGGCCATGAGGATGTGGTGCTCCTTAGCTTTTCGCCATGATTGTGGTGATCTTTGAGGATTTTGCACTTGGTGGTGACAACCTCACCATCAAGAACTTCTTCTCTGGTGTACGCTTTGATGCTTGACGTGCCCGAATGCTGATGAATTGCTGAAAGCCAATCTTCAAGTATTTGCTTCATGGAGGCGCTTCGATGTCAAGGGATGGTTGTCGGCAGCCACCGTCGTCTCCTTAGCTGCTCTTGCCTCCATGGACATGATATCACTTGGCACTCTTGGAGCAGGAATGCTGCAAGTGGCCTCAGCAATTTTGCGGCCTCTTTAGTGATGTCTTTGTTGGTGTATGTCGCTGCAGCCTTGGAGGTCTCTTCGCCAGCAGCACTGGCAGCTTCAATAGCAACAATCCTACTGCCCTCGTCCACAATGTGCTTGGAGACCCCCTCTATGTTGATATGAACTACCATGTCATCAAACGGAGGCATATCTAAGAAGAGGCAGGAGAAAAAAACCATATTCAAGACCAAGCTCAAGAAAAAATGAGAAGGGAAGAGAAATGCTTAAAAGCAAGGGGATTACCTGTGTGTGTCAATCGAAATGAGATATTCTCTTCTCTGACAACTTCGATTGTCATCGCCTGGTTGCCCGCAACACTGTTTGCCGGCACATCATCGGTGCACACGTGCTCATCGGCGGAGGCCCTTGCCCGAGAGCTGCCTTCCGGGACGGTGGTTGACGTAGGCATCACCAGTGCATCTTCTGGGTGTTCCTTTGAGTGTTGATATCTTCCCATTTCCTTGTCGATGTCGGAGATGGGGACATCAATGCCAGCACTTGCTAGTGAAACTGGATAGTGGCTTTGTGCCGAGGGATAGACTAGGGGCTCATGACCACGACATCTGCATCCAACCCCGTGCGTGTCGTTTGCTCGCCCTCCACTGTGGTATTTGCCCTCTTTGTCGCCCGCTGGGCCAGCGTCTCCACTTCTTTAAAGAATTGAGACAGATCAAGCAAGTTAGAGAAATAAGAACAAGAAATCAATAATTGAATTAGATAATTGAGAATACTTACTCTTCTTCCTCCTCTTGGTCAATAAGGACAGAGAGGTTCCAAATGGCTTCAGGGCCAGCACCAGAGGAAAGAGGTGGTGTAGGAGTCCTGACACGCTTGGTTGTCAGTGGCACAACAGAACGGGAGGACCCTGCCAATCTGGCAGCTGGCGCGGCTTGACGCCTCAAAGAGGTGTGTCGTACTTGCTGCTGTTGAGGGGCTTGCCACCCAGCACCTTGCCACCAGGAACCCTTGGCGGTCACCCCCTTCTCAACAACTTCATCACCCTACAATGATGGATGAACAAGGTCTCTCAACACTACCTTCTGGAGGACATGAAACCTCTTGGATATGGAAGAACTGGGGACTCCTCATGCTCTGGCTCTTTGGTGGCCTTGTTGCTCTATTCTCTGGCAGGCTCCTCCGGCAGCTCTTCTGCTGGCCCATCTTCAGCTTCTTCATTATCATCGGTTGCTGCGGATCTCGAACCGCTGGCAACTTCAGCCATTTGTCCCTCCTCTGCTCTACTGGCAATGAAAGTCAGTTGTTCATCAGTGGTGTCGCGGATGAGGATGATGTAGGGTAGAACCCTAATCGCTGGATCTTTCATGAAAGTAGCGGATCCTGTGATGAACACGAAGAACACGAGGGGGAAAGGAGGGAAAACACAAGGGAAACACAAGAGAATCACTAAACCAACACAAGAAAGTCACACATGTGCTAGATCCTCGGATACATAGAGTCCACACGGTACACGATCAACTAAGGATGATACAAGGGTAACGGTCTTCTCCGTGAGGAGGTCTTGATGTTCTTCCCTAAAGAGGGTTGTTGAATCCGCTTGGGGGATCTTATCCGTAGGAGGCTTGAATCTCTGAGGAGAAGGTAACCAAGTGGATGAGCAAAGCTCTCACACGAAATATGAGCTAATCCTTTGCTAACCCTAGAAAGTTGGACGAGGTGGAGTATATATAGTCTTAGTGCAAAAGAGGGAGCGAAGGGGTACATGGGATGCGGCGCAACACAAAACGGTGCACAGGCGTCAGACGTCCGGGAGTTACCGATCGTCTGAAGGCTCGCGAGGGTCCGGACGTCCGGTGCCTGACGGACGTCCGTAGATTCAGCTTGGGTGGTCTTCGGTCGGACGTCCGGTCGGGGTCGGTCGTCCGAGGAGCGTCGGTCATCCGGGGGGCGTCGGATGTCCGTCTGTTTTGGCTCGGGTGTGGAAGTGTCGGTCGTCCGGGGGAGGCCAGACGTGATAGAGGCGAGGGTGTCCCGATCTTTCGATGAGATGATAACTATCGATTTGGTGGAGCCGACTTTGACGATCCGACAACAAACATGCACGACGTTGTGCCTTACCAATCGCTAAACAAATCCCTGAGGTTACTGACGATGCCAGAAGCACGGTCAGCCTGACCACGAAGGTCTATTCCTGCAAGCAATCGAAGAACAAGCAAGAATATGATATTGCAATCTGAATATTGCGAACATAGATGAATTATTGATAAAGGTAGGGATCCGAAAGCGGTCTTGGTCTGGTCGTTGGACACAAATGAAGTACACGAAGTTGCGATGGCTAACTTTTAAATAAACAAATCTCCCAGGAAAAAGCTACTAGATGGATCTAATTATATAGGAGCAAGGGGTGGCGGCCAAGGAGGTGGAAGGACGTCCCAAGGTAGCCTAAAACTAACCCTAGGTCGTACAAGGCTCATGGGCCCAAGTGGAGGTGGTGCAACACCTTTGGACTTGTTGTTTGACTCGGATTCTGCTGCAGTGTCAGATTGTTTTGTCGATATCTCAATGCTCCGGACGAATTTGAAGGTGATTCCAATTTGGTTTGAAAGAGCACGAAATCTACTTTCCAACAAAAAAAGAATCACACAATTTGGAGTCCGTATGAAAAAGTTGTTGACGTTTTCAGTCAGGTATGTCTGTGTAGTCCGAATCTGAATGCAGAACGTGAGAGACTTGGACTCTATCTTCTCTTGGGCCAAAAGTGACGTGAGAGGACTTTTTGAACAGAACCTAAACGTCTCCTTTTCCCTTATCTTCATATGTGAATTGTACAAATGTAGCATACACCTGCAATTAGACAAAACACAAAAGTGTGTGAAGTATTTTTGTTCTGGATAACATAAATAGATTATTGAATAGTTTGCACTAGAAATCACCTGACAAATATGCAGGTATGCAATATTTTTGGTCGTATCCAAGGTAGTCATGTCCTCATAATCCTCCCCTTCTTGAAAACAAAGCCGTCCTCGGCGTTGCTTAATTTGTAATGTGGCTAACAAAAGAGACAAGGTGTACATGTTGTATATGTATATGTCATCCATTTTTACTTCCCTTGATTTTTGCACATATGACACATGTATACATGAGTAACTTTCATAGTTCATAAAATCTAAAGCCAAAAAATTATCACAAGTAGAAGGCATGAAAATATTGCAACTCAGTTTGCAGATATAGGTGAAGCTCTTATTCATATCAAAAGATTGACAATATTCATCATTAAACGATCCCAACATTGGTGAATAAATCTTACTTCCATCAAATTTACATGCGACAACATGCTTAAATAAGCAAACATGCAATAAGTCATTGGACACAGAATCATCACCAAGATTAGGGGTCATATCAAAATGATTAAACATTGGTTCTTTTGCATCAACAGTTAATACAATGGGTGCACTCAAAATTGTTTGTATTTCAGTTGTTTGATCACATAGCAAAGTCAAATTATCAACATAGTCCTCTAAAATACGTGGTACGATCAAAGTAGTGGGTAGCTCATCGGATGGTGCATGCAAATTGAAAAGGCATTCATCATTCTCATGTAGAGATGGAAGATCAGTACCTTTGTCATTACCTCTTATGATCAACTCAGATGATGTAGCGACTCTCGGGGGCGATGTGTCACATGGTGGAGGTGATGTAGTCCTCACAACAACGGATGTGGTTGTCATAGTATGCCTAGTAGTTGAAGGAACAATCATATCAACTCTTGGAATGTGCACCGTGCGCTTGTTCTCCTCGTGGGCAACACGTCGTTTTATTTCATGTTCAGCTTTGCAAGCAAGACGAAACAAATGGTCCATAGGATAACACTCTTCATGAATTAATATCTCTTGAATATCGCGGTTTAATCCTGCCCAAAATCTATCCATAAAATCATCTTCACTTTCTTCTAAACAGGAATGCAACAAGGTAGTTTGTAAACCATCATAATATTTTTTTACAGTGTCACTACCTTGTTTTAAATGTTGCAACTTCTTAATCATGTCGCGAGTATAATAAGCGGGAACAAAAGTATGTCGCATGGCAAGTTTCAAATCATCCCAAGTAGTAGGTATATAATCAGGGTGTAACCGACAATATTCACTCCACCAAACCAAAGCATAACCAGTGAAAGAACCAACCGCAACCTTAACCTTTTTATGTTCATCAAAATTGTGGGAAGCAAATATATTTTTTATGTTGAACTCACATTCAATATATAAAGCAGGTCTAAAATGGCCATTAAATGGTGGTATAGATACATTAACCTGGTCATGTGCATTTGGATGTTTGTGCACCTCTTGTGACGGTTGTGGTATTTGCAAAGGTGGTGGCACGTCTCCCACGATCGACAAAGCCCATGAATTGACTATGGATCCTGTCATGATTAGTAGAAACAAGAAATAGAATCCAAAAAAATGTTCCTATGAACTACTTGGAAGTGGTGGTAAAACACTCACAGTATAGCAAATCTCAATATCTTACAAGTTCTTACCATGCGGTGTCAAATAAATCTGAAGATTGAGTAAAGCGATTGCTAGGGGAACGTACGTATACACGGTGTAGATATATGTGGAGCTGCGTTGGCTATATATGGTAGCAAAAGATTAGCAATAATCAATTCAAAGATGCAATGTTGAATAAACGTTCAACGACGGTACTGTGCTGGTCCTAGGCTAGACCGGACTAGAGACGCGAGCCTAGAACACTAATGAGGTCACATAGTAGCACAACTAGCATCAATAAAGGATATGAAGTAGCTCTCGATAGTAAGATATAAGTGAATTTCACAATAGCAGTAAAGATAATGATATGAAACAATAGCCAAGAAGGATATATCAACAACTTTCTCTCCAACTTTCCTATGAAAAAGTTTGTGCCAATTTTTTTGATAATTTTTTTCAAGAATGGTACTGACTCAAGCTTTCAAACACAAAAGGAATCACTCAATTCCGAGTTGATATGAGGAGTCTAAAAATTCTAAAACTGGTTTGAAAAACTGGAATAAGAACTCGAAACTCTAAACGAACTAGACACTAAGACCAGCAACTCGACACGACGATGCAACCGATAATTCAACTATGCAAGCAATGAAAAGAAAATTGCAAAGGCTTAGACTGGCTTGGATAAAGGATGAATAGATCTAACTTTTTTTTGGCTTTTTCTTGGACAAAAGGTAGGAAAATAAATCTAATCTAGGAAAACTAGAAATTCTCACCGAGCAACCTGAAAACTGATACCACTTGATAGAGGCGAGGGTCCTGATCTTTCGATGAGATGATAACTATCGATTTGGTGGAGACGACTTTGATGATCCGACTACAAACATGCACGACGTTGCGCCTTAGCAATCGCTAAACCAATCTCCTGAGGTTACTGACGATGCTGGAAGCACGGTCAGCCTGACCACGAAGGTCTATTCCTGCAAGCAATCGAAGAACAAGCAATAATATGATATTGGAATCTGAATATTGCGAATATAGATGAAGTATTGATAAAGGTGGGGATCTGAAAGCGGTCTTGGTCTGGTCATTGGACACAAACGAAGTACACGAAGTTGCAATGGCTAACTTTTAACTAAACAAATCCCCCAGGAAAAAGCTACTAGATGGACCTATTTATATAGGAGCAAGGGGTGGTGGCCAAGGAAGTGGAAGGACGTCCCAAGGCAGCCTAAAACTAACCCTAGGCCGTACAAGGCTCATGGGCCCAAGTGGAGGTGGTGCAACACCTTTGGACTTGTTGTTTGATTCGGATTCTACTGCAGCATCAGATTGTTTCGTCGATATCTCAATGCTCCAGACGAATTTGAAGGTGATTCTAATTCGGTTGGAAAGAGCACGAAATCTACTTTCCGACAAAAAAAAGAATCACCTAATTCGGAGTCCGTATGAAAAAGTTGTTGACATTTTGAGTCAGGTATGTCTGTGCAGTCCGAATCTGAATGCAGAACGTGAGAGACTTGGACTCTATCTTCTCTTGGCCCAAAAGTGACGTGAGAGGACTTTTTTAATAGAACCTAAACTTCACCTTTTCCCTTATCTTCATATGTGGATTGTACAAATGTCCCATACACCTGCAATTAGACAAAACACAAAAGTGTGTGAAGTATTTTTGTTCTGGATAACATAAATAGATTATTGAATAGTTTGCACTAGAAACCACCTAACAAATATGCATGTATGCAATATTTTTGGTCGTATCCAAGGTAGTCATTTCCTCATCAGGACGTCCGGAGCCTGGAGGTCGTCGGATGTCCTGCGTTCGTCGTTTGTCCGGAGCCATGAGACTTTGAGCAGCTCTTCTTCTTCGTCTCCGTCTTCACGTCCATCTTCCTCTTCTTCTTCTCCTTGCTCCTTAGCTTCTCGATGATACCTGAGTATACAAAATGTGTCCATATGAGGTAGTAGCCATGTCTCATGTGCATCGAAGTGGAAATCTGAGGGGAGTGATGTCACCTCAGTTTTGAGAGCTCTTGCATGTGCTCGTGTCATGGGTCCGCTAGGAACTTGGTGAGGTGATGGTAGGTCCATGGGGGTGACCTTGGGATGCTCTGCATCATCTCCCCTTCCTTGGGGAAGATCCGTCCTCGGATCAAATTCTTCATCACCATGGAAGGGAGAGAGATCTTTGACGTTAAAGATGTCGCTCACGGAGTACTTGTCGCGTGGAATGTCGATCTTGTAGGCGTTGTCGTTGTAGCGTGCAAGCACCTTGAAGGGTCCATCCGCTCGTGGTCGAAGCTTGGACTTGCGTTCTTGTGGAAAGTGGTCCTTGCGAAGGTGTAGCCATACGAGACACCAATGTTGAAGACCATAGGTTTCTTGTTGAAGTTGAGCTTGGTCGCAAGGCGTTGAACTTGGCGCTCGATGGTGTTTCTTGTATCTTCATGCTCCTTCTTGACATGTGTCACACACGCACTTGCGTCCAAATTGATGCGCTCTTGGAGTGGTAGAGGGGAGAAAGTCCAAAGGGGACAAAGGGTTGAATCCGTAGACGACCTCGAATGGGGACTTGCCGGTTGTTGAGTGTCATGCTCGGTTGTAGGCGAATTCGGCGATAGGTAGGCACTCCTCCCACTCCTTGATGTTCTTCTTGATGATTACTCGAAGTAGAGCGGAGAGTGTGCGGTTGTTAACTTCCGTTTGGCCGTCGGTTCATGGATGATACGCCATGGAGAAAAGTAGCTTGATTCCAATCTTGGCGCATAGGGTCTTCCAAAAGTAGCTAAGGAACTTGACGTCGCGGTCCGAGACGATCGTCTTTGGCACTCTGTCGAGACGCAATATGTCCCTACAAAAGAGAGTAGCAACATGTGAAGCATCGTCTATCTTGTTGCAAGGGATGAAATGTGCCATTTTTGAAACGGTCCACAACGACAAATACCGAATCCTTCCCATTTCGAGTCCTAGGCAAACCAAGTACAAAGTCCATGCTAATGTCTTCCCATGGTTGATATGGAATTGGTAGAGGCATATAAAGGCCATGAGATTGAGCTTTGGACTTAGCTTTGCGACATGTAGAGCATCGGTTGGTGAAGCGATTGACGTCACGAAACATCTTGGGCCAATAGTAGTTCTTTGAGAGCGTAGCGAACGTCTTGTCACGTACAAAATGGCCCATTAAGCCTCCTCCATGAGATTCCTGCAAAAGCAACAAACGAAGAGAAGACTCGGGGATGCAAAGTTTGTTAGCTCTCATAAGATATCCATTTTTGATGTAGTAGCGTTCCCAAGAGGTATGTGTCAAACACTTGGCATAAGGAGTAGCAAAGGTAGGGTCGTGCTCATACAAGTCTTTTATATGCTCAAAGCCAATGACATCCAAATCAAGTTTAGTAACAAGGATGCATATGCGGGAAAGGGCATCCGCCACATTGTTTTCTTTACCTTTAATGTACTTGATGACATAAGGAAAGAACTCAATAAATTCACTTCATTTAGCATGATGCTTGTTCAACTTGGTTTGGCCCTTAAGATACTTGAGCGTTTCATGATCAGTATGAATGATAAACTCATGAGGGCGAAGATAGTGTTCCCATTCATACAAAATGTGGACTAAAGTATAAAGCTCTTTGTCATAGATGGGGTAACTGAGTTGCGCGCCGGAGAGTTTCTCACTAAAGTAAGCTATGGGTTGCTTCTCTTGCGTTAACACACCACCTATGCCATTGCCACTAGCATCACAATGAATCTCAAAAGGCTTGTCAAAGTTGGGTAATGCAAGCACGGGAGCATGAGTAAGCAAATTCTTAAGCTCATTGAAAGCGGTATCTTCGGAGGGACCCCAAACAAAAGGCGCATTCTTATTGCTCAAAGCATGCAAAGGCGAAGCAATGGTGCTAAAATCCTTCACAAAGCAACGATAGAAACCCGCAAGGCCAAGAAAGCTACGCACTTGTTACAAATTGGTTGGTTGTGGCCAAGTCTTAATAGCATTGATCTTGGACTCATCAACATGAACACCCTTAGAGGAAACTATAAAACCCAAGAAAACGAGCTTATCAGCACCAAAAAGGTATGTCTCCATATTAGCATAGAGATGCTCTTTTCGAAGAGTTTTCAAAACGGTTCGAACATGGGTGACATGATCTTCAAGAGATTTGCTATAAACAAGGATATCATCAAAGTAGACCACAACAAATATACCAGTGTAAGGGCGAAAGACATGATTCATAAGACGCTTAAAAGTACCTAGTGCTTCCGATAGACCCATAGGCATGACTAACCACTCATCCAAGCCAAACTTGAAAGCGGTTTTCCATTCATCACCCTCTTGTATGCGGATTTGATAGTAACCACTCTTAAGATCAATTTTAGAAAAGATAGTGGCACCACTAAGTTCATCAAGCATATCGTCAAGGCGTGGAATGGGATATCTATAGCGAATGGTGATAGCATTGATAGGTCTACAATCGGAGCACATGCGAAAGCTACTGTCTCGTTTTGGTACAAGAATGACCGGGACGGCACAAGGGCTCAAACTTTCACGCACGTGTCCATGGTCTATGAGATGTTTTACTTGCCTTTGTATTTCTTTGGTTTCTTCGGGGTTGACGTGATAGGGAGATTTGTTCGGAAGTGGTGCTCCGGGGATGAGGTCGATGCGGTGCTCAATGCCTCGTGGTGGAGGTAGTCCCGGAGGTAGCTCGTCGGGGAAAACATCGTGAAATTCCTGCAAAAGAGAAGACAACACTAGAGGAAGAGTGTGAGAAGTGTTAGTTTCTGGTGCATTGTCCTTGCACACCATGACATAGTGTAGGACACTAGATGGGTTCTCACACACTCCTCTTATCTCACTTTTGGTGGCAAATAGTACTAAGTTCTTCTTTTCGCTCATCGTGGAGGTGTTCGATTTGGGCTTGTGGCGATCACTCTCTTTTTGGTGGCTCGCTCTCTCACTATGATCTCCATGATGGGTGGCTTGCTTGTCGGCGATCACTTGACTTGGCGACATTGGACGGAGGACATACTCCTTGCCCTTCATCTTGAAGATGTAGTAGTTCGTTCGGCCGTTGTTGATAGAGGCAAAGGTGTCCCGTCTTTCAATGAGATGGTGGCTATCGTTTTAGAGGAAGTCAACTTTGACGATCCGACTATGAACGTGCGAGGACGTCGCGCCTTAGCAATTGCTAAACCAACTCCGAGGGGTTATTGACCACGCCGGAGCACGATCAACCTGACCACGAGGGTCTGTTTCCTGCGAGCAAACGAAGAACAAGCAAGAAACTGAGATTGCAATCTAGATATTGCGAATATAAGATGAAAGCTTTATTATTCAAGGTGGGGTTCTATGACGTCTTGGTCTGGTCGCTGGACACAAACGAAGTACACGAAATTGCAGCTATGGCGAACTTTTAATCTAAACAAAACCCAAAGTCCAAACGGCGCCCTAAGGGCTGTATATATGGAGGAAGAGGGGGGGATTTCGTGGCCCTTTGATAGAGGCGAAGGTGTCCCGATGTTTCGATGAGATGGTGGCTATCGTTTTCTATGGGAGTCAACCTTGACGATCCGACTACGAACGTGGAAGATGTCGCGCCTTAGCAATCGCTAAACCAACTTCCGAGGGGTTATTGACCACGCCGGAGCACGATCAACCTGACCACGAGGGTCTGTTTCCTGCGAGCAAACGAAGAACAAGCAAGAAACTGAGATTGCAAATCTAGATATTGCGAATATAAGATGAAAACTTTATTGATCAAGGTGGGGTTCTGTGAAGCCTTGGTCTGGTCGTTGAACACAAACGAAGTGCGCGAAGTTGCAGCTATGCCGAACTTTTAATCTAAACAAAAACCAAAGTCTAAACGATGCCCTAAGGGTTGTATATATGGAGGAGAGAGGGGGAATTTCGTGGCCCTTGGTGGAGGGGTCCGAAACCTACCCTAACTCTTGTTTCCCCACACATACGGACTCTAAAAACATCCTATACTTAAGTACTTCGAAAATACATGGGCCTGCCCCAATAATAACGTGATGCAACACCTAGAATAGCCTCTGGACGAAATTTATGAAGTGGCATCTTGTATATTTTGTCCAAGGCTTTATGCACTCATTATGGTGGCTTCAGAGTCCTGGAATCATCACTTGTAACTCTGTTTCTTGTTCCCCTTGCGCATGCCATCATCTCTAGGCTTGAACTTGCTCCAAGGTTCATCTTTCTTGTCCAAGCTAGGCCCTTCATTTGTAAGCAAAACAAATGTATCCAATTTAGGCAGCATCATATTCTCATGAACATTAGAATCGTTACCAAGAAACGAAAGTACCTGATAATTCAATTGGCGTGCACGAGCTCTAGTAATTGGTCCATTATGTATAACAGCAGGAGCTGTGGGTGTAATAATGGTATTGATGTCCTCATCATTCTCCCCTTCTCGAAATGAAGTCGTCCTCGACGAAAGCTCATATTCCTCACCCAAGTAAGGCTTCAAATCTGCAATGTTAAAAGTGGGACTAACCCTAAAATCTGCAGGCAGCTCAAGTTTATATGTATTATCATTTATTTTCTCTAACACCTTAAAAGGAGCATCAACACGTGGCATTAGCTTTGATTTGCGCAAATTAGGAAATCTATCCTTACAAAAATGTAACCAAACAAGATCTCCAGGTGCAAACACAACATGTTTTCTACCCTTATCTCCAGCAAGTTTATATTTAGCATTCATACGCTCAATGTTTTCCTTAGTTAACTCATGAATTTTTAAAATCAATTCTGCACATTCTTTAGCATCAAAATTAACCTTCTCCGAAGATGGAAGAGGCAACAAATCAATAGGTGCACGAGGTAGGAAACCATACACAATTTTAAAAGGGCATATCTTAGTAGTAGAATGCAATGAACGATTATAAGCAAATTCAATATGAGGCAAGCATTCTTCCCACATTTTCTTATTATTCTTCAAAACAGCCCTAAGCATAGTAGACAATGTTCTATTGACTACTTCAGTTTGTCCATCAATTTGGGGGTGACAAGTAGTACTAAAAAGCAGTTTAGTCCCCAACTTAGCCCATAAACATCTCCAAAAGTGGCTAAGAAATTTAGTATCATGATCTGAAACAATAGTATTTGGCACACCATGCAAGCGAATAATTTCACGAAAGAACAAATCAGCAACATTAATAGCGTCATCGCTTTTATGACATGATATAAAGTGTGCCATTTTCGAGAACCTATCCACGACAACAAATATGCTATCCCTCCGCTTGTTTGTTCGAGGTAAACCTAAAACAACGTCCATAGATATATCCTCCCAAGGAACACTAGGTACAGGCAAAGGCATATATAAACCATGAGGATTGAGTCGTGACTTAGCTTGACGCCAAAGTGTCCCTAAAACAAAACGCTCAACATCCCGTCTCATCTTTGGCCAAAAGAAATGTGTAGCAAGTATATCCTCCGTCTTCTTGACGCTAAAGTGTCCCATTAATCCTCCTCCATGCACCTCCTGCAACAACAAAAGACAAACGGAGCTAGCTGGAATGCATAGCTTGTTAGCACGAAACACAAATCCATCGTTAAGAACGAACTTGTTCCAAGTTCTCCCTTCCTTACAATTCTGCAATACATCTTTAAATTCAACATCATGCACATATTGATCTTTGATGGTCTCCAAACCAAATATTTTAAAGTCAAGTTGTGAAAGCATAGTATAACGACGAGACAATGCATCAGCAATAACATTTTCTTTACCCTTCTTGTGTTTAATGACATAAGGGAAAGTCTCAATTAATTCAACCCATTTAGCATGTCTACGGTTCAGTTTTGCTTGACTTTTAATGTGTTTCAAAGATTCATGATCAAAATGTATAAAAAATTCCTTGGGCCATAAATAATGTTGCCATGTTTCTAAGGTCCGAACAAGAGCATATAATTCTTTATCAAAAGTAGAACAGTTCAGACTAGGCCCACTCAATTTTTCAGAAAAGTATGCAACGGGTTTGCCATCTTGTAATAACACACCTCCTAATCCAACTCCACTAGCATCACATTCAAGCTCAAAAGTCTTATTAAAATCAGGAAGTTGGAGTAAAGGAGCATGTGTCAACTTATCTTTCAATACCGTCAAGGCTTCTTCCTGTGCGGTACCCCAAACAAAAGGCACATCCTTCTTTCTAAGCTCATTGAGAGGTGGAGCAATGGTGCTGAAATCTCTCACAAAACGCCTATAGAAACCAGTCAGGCCAAGGAAACTCCTCACTTGTGTGACCGTTTTGGGCTGCGGCCAACTCTCAATAGCTTCAATCTTGGCTTTATGAACTTCAATTCCCTGTGGAGTAACAACATAGCCAAGAAAAGATACTCGGTCGGTGCAAAAGGTGCACTTTCCAAGGTTACCAAACAAACGTGCATCACATAGAGCAATAAAAACAGCACGTAAATGTTCCAAATGTTCTCCAAAGATTTGCTATAAATCAATGTGTCATCAAAGTAAACTACCACAAATCGTCCAATGAAAGCACTTAAAACTTCGTTCATTAATATCATGAAAGTACTAGGTGCATTAGTTAACCCAAAAGGCATGACTAACCACTCATATAATCCAAACTTAGTTTTAAATGATGTTTTCCATTCATCTCCCAATTTCATACGAATTTGATGGTATCCACTACGCAAATCAACTTTGGAGAATATTGTAGAGCCACTCAATTCATCAAGCATATCATCTAGCCTAGGAATAGGATGATGATAACGAATAGTAATATTATTAATGCCTCTACAATCAACGCACATACGTGACGTACCATCCTTTTTCGGCACTAAAATGATAGGAATAGCACACGGACTAAGGGATTCGCGTATAGAACCTTTGTCGAGCAGTTCTTGTACTTGACGCATAATCTCCTTCGTCTCCTCTCGATTGGTACGATATGGTGCACGGTTGGGTGATGATGCACCGGGAATTAAGTCAATTTGATGCTCAATCCCTCGAATAGGTGGTAATCCTGGTGGCACGTCTTGTGGAAAGACGCCAGCGAACTCTTGCAAAATATTAGTGATAGCAGGAGGCAAAGAGGAAGGCATGTCCTCGAATGAAAATAACGCCTCTTTGCACACAAAAGCATAGCAAACAGATTTGCTAAAATCTACATCATCAATATCAGATTTGGTGGCAATTAAACATGCACTTTTCAATTTAATTTCAGAAGCAACACTAGACGGTTTATTATTAGGCTTCATTTGTTGCTCAAATTCTTTTGCCACAATCTAATTTTCACTCTTATTTTTCTCCTGTTTTGCTTTATTAGCTCTATTAATATCATCTTTCAAAATGGAATCAGGAGTCATAGGAAGCAAAGTAATATTTTTATCCTTATGAACAAGAGTATACTGATTGTTTCTACCATGGTGTACAGAATTTTTATCAAATTGCCATGTTCTACCAAGTAATAAGGAACATGCTTGCATAGGTACCACATCACAATCAACCTAATCAGCATATGTAGAGATACTAAAATGCACACAAACAGTATGTGTTACCTTAACCTTGCCGCTGTTGTTGAACCATTGGATGTAGTGTTGAACCATTGGATGTAGTAAGGATGTGGATGTGGTCTTGTGGTGAGAGATAGCTTCTCCACCATCTCCATGCTAGCCAAGTTATTGCAGCTCCCTCCATCTATGATGACGCGAACAGAACGTTCCTTCACAACTCCCTTTGTATGGAACAAATTATGCCTCTGATTTTGCTCAGCTTGTGTAACCTGCACACTCAAAACACGTTGAGCAACTAAACATTCATACGTGTCAGCATCTTCAGCAGCCATGTATCGCGTCTCATGATCAGAATCATCTCCACCGTGTTCTTCATGTTTAATAAGAGCCAAAGTCTCCTCATCATAGTCACAAGCGGACTCATACCCACCATCCTAAGTAATAATCATCACACGCTGAGATTTGCATTCTCTCGCAAAATGCCCTCTTCCCTTACAACGACGACAAATAATATCACTTGTGTGCCCTGTTGATGCCATGGAAGAAGAAGAGCTCTATGTAGGCCTGGCAGGTGTGCTCTTGGCAGATAGTGGTGGTTCTGCCTGCTTTCTTGTATCACAGATGGAGGTGGCACCTAATGGTGATGCTGGTGTAGTGGAAGTAGAGGATGCACGTGGTGTCCATGATGAAGATCGACCTGCAGAAAAATTAGTTCGCGCCAATGCCTATCGATCTTGCACTTCACGTTCAGCTTTACAAGCAAGATGGAATAAACGAGTGATATTAGTATACTCCTTATACTCTAGAATATTCTGAATCTCTCTATTTAATCCACCCATAAAACGTGCAAGCATAGCTTCATTCTCCTCAACAATACCACATCTAACCATGCCAGTTTGTAATTCCTGATAATATTCTTCTACAGAATTTTTTCCTTGTCTTAAACACTTTAATTTTTGAAGTAATTCACATTGATAATATGGTGGAACCCAACGAGTATGCATAGCAGTTTTCAAACCAGCCCAAGTAGCTGGAATAGGATATAATCTACAATGCTCAGACCACCAAACACATCCAAAACTAGTGAAAGCACAAACAGCAGCAGGAACACGTCTCTCCTCGGGATATTGTAAACATGTAAAACTTTGTTCAGTTTCTAACTCCCAAGTAAGATATATATCAGGAACATATCTACCCTCAAATGGTGGAATATTCAATTTCAGTTTAGGAAGATGGTCATGATCTCGTACCTCATATGGTTGTGCAGCCCTACCGTTGTGATGATATACCTGAGGATGACCTGGTGGTTGTGGTGCTGGTGGTTGCACGTAGTTCTGATTTTGATCAACCTCATCCTCGTAGTGGTCCTCCACCTCTGCAGTAGCAGTAGGAGCTACAGAAGCATCAACAGCGGCACCAGAATTTTGCCCAGGGTCAATGGGAACGCGCTGTGCTCATCCCACTTGATTTGGAAGGCGACGTTGTTGTTGTTGTTGTTGTTGCAGAGGTGCGTTAGGTGCAGCCGGTGGTGGTGGTGGTGGAAGACGCGCGAGCAATTGATCTTTGTTTCGAACGTCTTCTCAAAGCCATCGATCTTCTCCATGGCCTCGTCAAATCTATTTACCACATCTTCCACCTGTCCACTCATCATTTGCTGAAACTTATCATGTAACTCTTTGTTTGTCATGTTCTCCCAGTCAGTCTCGTCTACTTGTGATCCTGCCATGGTTAGCACCAATAGAAACACACAAGAATATGATCCTACAGACTACTAGGAAGTGGTGGTGATGGTGTGGTGGACAGTCACAAATCCGTCAAGCGAATCTAAAACTCTTACCAGTTCTTACCAAGCAGCAGGCGGTGATCGACAACTGTCGTAGTCAACACTCTCAAAGCTTGGATAGAGCGATTACCAGGGAAAGTCAAACACACGACGTAGATGTATGTGGAGCTGGGAAGGCTTATAATATGGTAGCAAAAAGGGTCAGCAATAATCAATTCAGAGATGCAAAGTTGAATAGACGCTCAACGACGGTACTGTGCTGGTTCTAGGCTAGACCGTGCTATAGACGCGAGCCTAGAACACTAACAAAATCACGACGCTGCACGTAAACAAGGGAGGTACATGTTCTGAATTTTTTTCCTTATTTCTCTTTTTTGCACTTTTTCCCTCTTTTTTCGCTCCGCAACAATTTTTTTCGAAAAACTCCACAAATGGTCTAAAAACTGCCTAGTCAGAATTTTCCAGACTTAGTTTTTTTAGTTTGGAACTATTTTTCTTCTGTGGATGGCTCGAAAGTTGGGGAGTCCTACTCTGTCACGACTTGGAGTATCGCGTGATCTGGAAATCGAAAACAAAGCAACAATTACTGGACTCGAACTAGTACTGGTGGCGGAGATGAATCTGGTGGAATCTCGGACTGGTGGTGGCGATGAATCTGGTGGAAATTGGACTGGTGGCGGATATATGTTGCAGGTGGACTTGGATTGGCGTGATGGCGGCGGATATGTGGTGGCTTATATGGACACGGATTGGTGGTGAATATGGTAGCGACGATGAAGTTGGTGTGGTGGTGGTATATGGCAGCAGCGACGATGATGATGCGGTAGTGATATATGGCAACGGCGACGTGACAACCTGTGAACAGAACTCGAAACTCTAAAGGACTAGACGCTAAGACCAGCAACTTGACATGATGATGCAACCGCAAATTCAACAAAGCAAATACAGAAAAGATTATGCAAAGGCTCAGATTGGTTCGGATAGGATGAACTAACCCTAATTTTTTTTGGCTTTTTCGTGGACTATAGGTATGAAGAAAAGACTCGGTCTAAACTACGAAAAACTGTAAAATCTCACCGAGCAACTTGGAAATCTGATACCACTTGATAGAGGCGAAGGTGTCCCGATGTTTCAATGAGATGGTGGCTATCGTTTTCTGTCGGAGTCGACCTCGACGATCCGACTACGAACGTGCGAGACGTCGCGCCTTAGCAATCGCTAAACCAACTTCCGAGGGGTTATTGACCACGTCGGAGCATGATCAACCTGACCATTAGGGTCTGTTTCCCACGAGCAAATGAAGAACAAGCAAGAAACTGAGATTGCAAATCTGGATATTGCGAATATAAGATGAAAAACTTTATTGATCAAGGTGGCGTTCTGTGACGCCTTGGTCGGGTCGTCGAACAAAAACGAAGTACGCGAAGTTGCAGCTATGCCGAACTTTGAATCTAAACAAAACCCAAAGTCTAAACGATGCCCTAAGGGCTGTATATATGGAGGAGAGAGGGGGAATTTTGTGGCCCTTGGTGGAGGGGTCTGAAACCAACCCTAACTCTTGTTTCCCCACACATACGGACTCTAAAAACAGCCTATACTTAAGTACTTCGAAAATACATGGGCCTGGCCCAATAATAAGGTGACGCAGCACCTAGAATAGCCTCTGGACGAAATTTATGAAGTGGCATCTTGTATATTTCGTCCAAGGCTTCATGCACTCATTATGGTGGCTTCAGAGTCCTGGAATCATCACTTGTAACTCTGTTCTTGTTCCCCTTGCGCATGCCATCATCTCCATGCTTGAACTTGCTCCAAGGTTCATCTTTCTTGTCCAAGCTAGGCCCTTCATTTGTAAGCAAAACAAATGTATCCAATTTAGGCAACATCATATTCTCATGAACATTAGTATCGTTACCAAGAAACGGAAGTACCTGATAATTCAATTGGCGTGCGCGAGCTCTAGTAATTGGTCCAGTATGTATAGCAGCAGGGGCTGTGGGTGTAACAATGGAATTGATGTCCTCATGAGTTGTGGATGACTCCTCTATCAAATTGCCATGGGCGTACAAGGAGAAGATGGCAAATGGTCTTTGGAACGACGTCGCACTCCAAGGTGTCTTCGTAGGCGCCAATTTTAAAGGAGACTTTTACTCGGTGCTCGACTTGGATGGTGCTGGAGTCACTAAGCCATTGCACTTTGTATGGATGTGGGTGCTTCGTCTTGGGCAATTGGAGCTTGGAGCAATGTTCTTTACTTGCGAGGTTATGACAACTCCCTCCATCGATGATGACCTTGACGGATCGTCCATTGATGCCGGCCTTGTGTGGAATATGTGGCATCTTTGGTCTTCTTCTTGGTGATGTTGGAGAGTCAAGACCTTGGAGACAACAAGGGAGGGACTTGAATCTTCATCGCAAAAGACTTGTTCCTCTTCATCGTTCACTTGCCGGTGCATGGCGACTTGCTCAAGAGCGTCCATTTCTCCTTCACTCATTGAGTCGCAAGTGTCGTCATCATTGAGGATCATGGTCCGCTTGTTGGTGCACTCATAGGACTTGTGGCCTTGGCCTCTGCATGTGAAGCATTTAAAGGAACTAGTCTTGATGGTCTCATCGGTGGGGGTTGAGTATGATGAAGCTCTCGGCTTGAAGTTGCTCGTAGTAGGAGGATGACTTGGAGTTGACGAAGATTTCTTGGAACTCGACTTGTCGACGTTGCATGTAGAAGGCTTGATAGACGGTGTTGGATTCATTGAAGCTTGGTTGTTGGAGAAACCGTATGTCTTGGAAGAGAACTTGGCATACTTGAAATCATCTTGCACTTTGTGTTTCGCTTTGGTAGCTTGATGCACTAGCTCGATGAGGTTCGAGTATGGTTGGAAGTCGGCGATCTTCTTGATAGGATGGTTGAGTCCATTCAAGAAACGTGCCATAGTTTGCTCATCATCTGCCGTGACATTGACTGTTATCATTGCAATATCCATCTCCTTGTAGTAGTCTTCAACGCTCTTGGTTCCTTGCTTGAGTAGTTGGAGTTTGTTGAAGAGGTCGCGGTTGTAGTAGGTAGGCACAAAGCGTGCTCTCATGACATCCTTCATTTGCGCCTGATACGTCTCCAACGTATCTATAATTTTTGATTGCTCCATGCTATATTATCTACTGTTTTGAATGTTTATGGGCTTTATTATACACTTTTATATCATTTTGGGGACTAACCTATTAACCCAGAGCCCAATGCCAGTTTCTGTTTTTTCCCTGTTTTAGGGTTTCGAAGAAAAGGAAAATCAAATGGAGTCCAATTGACCTGAAACTTCATGAACTCATTTTTGGAAGGAAAGAAGCCCAGAAGACTTGGAGTGCACGTCGGGAGATCTGCGAGGAGGTCACGAGGTAGGGGGGCGCGCCCACCCACCCTGGGCGCGCCCTCCACCCTCGTGAGCCCCTCGTGCCCCCCCTGATGTACTTCTCCTACCTATATATCTACATATACCTTAAAAACATCCATGAGCACAATAGATCGGGAGTTCCGCCGCCACAAGCCTCCGTAGCCACCGAAAGCCAATCTAGACCCGTTCCGGCACCCTGCCAGAGGGGGAATCCTTCTCTGCTGGCCATCTTCATCATCCCAGTTCTTTCCATGACGAGGAGGGAGTAGTTCTCCCTCGAGGCCGAGGGTATGTACCAGTAGCTATGTGTTTGATCTCTCTCTCTCTCTCTCTCTCTCTCTCTCGTGTTCTTGAGATGATATGATCTTGATGTATCGCGAGCTTTGCTATTATATTTGGATCCTATGATGTTTCTTCCCCCTCTACTCTCTTGTAATGAATTGATTTTCCCCTTTGGAGTTATCTTATCGAATTGAGTCTATAAAGATTTGAGAACACTTGATGTATGTCTTGCGTGGGATACCTGTCTGACAATTGGGTATTCTATGATCCACTTGATGTATGTTTTGGTGATCAACTTACGGGTTCCGTGACCTTGGGAACCTATGCATAGGGGCTGGCACACGTTTTCATCATGATTCTCCGGTAGAAACTTTGGGGAACTCTTTGAGGTTCTATGTGTTGGTTGAATAGATGAATCTGAGATTGTGTGATGCATATCGTATAATTATACCCACGGATACTTGAGGTGACATTGGAGTATCTAGGTGACATTAGGGTTTTTGGTTGATTTGTGTCTTAAGCTGTTATTCTAGTACGAACTCTAGGGCTGTTTGTGACATCTATAGGAATAGCCCAACAGATTGATTGGAAAGAATAACTTTGAGGTGGTTTCGCACCCTACCATAATCTCTTCGTTCGTTCTCCGCTATTAGTGACTTTGGAGTGACTTTTTGTTGCACGTTGAGGGATAGTTATGTGATCCAATTAGTTATTATTGTTGAGAGGACTTGCCCTAGTGAAAGTATGAACCCTAGGCCTTATTTCCTATCATTGCAATACCGTTTACGCTCACTTTTATCATTAGTTACCTTGCTGTTTTTATAATTTCAGATTACAAATACCTTTATCTACCATCCATATTGCACTTGTATCACCATCTCTTCGCCGAACTAGTGCACCTATACAATTTACCATTGTATTGGGTGTGTTGGGGACACAATAGACTCTTTGTTATTTGGTTGCAGTGTTGCTTGAGAGAGACCATCTTCATCCTACGCCTCCTACGGATTGATAAACCTTAGGTCATCCACTTGAGGGAAATTTGCTACTATCCTACAAACCTCTGCACTTGGAGGCCCAACAACGTCTACAAGAAGAAGGTTGTGTAGTAGACATCAAGCTCTTTTCTGGCGCCGTTGCCGGGGAGGTGAGTGCTTGAAGGTAGATCTTTAGATCTTGCAATCGAGTCTTTTAGTTTCTTGTTTTATCACTAGTTTAGTTTATAAAAGAAAACTATAAAAATGGAATTGAGTTTGTCTCATACGTTTCACCTTTTTCATATCTTTTGTGAGTATGATGGAAAGGATAATTGTGCTCAAGTGCTAGAAGAAGAAATCTATAAAATGTTTGGCACTAAATATTTGAATGATGAGCATGAATGCAATGTTGTTAGTATGAATTCCTTGAATATCCATGATGCTAATGATATGCAAAGCCACAAGCTTGGGGAAGCTATGTTTGATGAAGATGATATTTTTTGTCCCCCAAGTTTTGATGAGCAAATTTATTATGATGAAAGCATGCCTCCTATTTATGATGATTATATTGATGAAAGTGGATTTGGAGAGGTCATGACTTTATTTCGTGATGAATCCACTATTCCGGAAGAGGTTCCAATTGATTATGAGAACAAAGTTGCTATCTATGATGATTATTGTGATGACTTGTATGCTATAAATAATAATGATATCCATGAAACTTGTCATCATGATTTTAACTTTCAATTGGATTATGCCTCACATGATAGTTATTTTGTTGAGTTTGCTCCCACTACTATTCATGAGAAGAAATTTGCTTATGTGGAGAGTAATAAAAATTATATGCTTGTAGATCATGAAAAGAATGATTTAGGTGATAGTTATATTGTTTAATTCATTCATGATGCTACTGAAAATTATTATGAGGTAGGAATATATTCTTGTAGGAATTGCAATAATATCAAGTTTCCTCTCTATGTGCTTAAAATTTTGAAGTTATGCTTATTTTACCTTCCTATGCAAGTTAATTCTTGTTCTCACAAGTTGTTTGCTCACAAAATCCCTATGCATAGGAAGTGGGTTAGGCTTAAATGTGCTAGTCATATTCTTCATGATGCTCTCTTTATGTTCCAATTCCTATCCTTTATGTGAGCATCATTGAAATCATGATGCCTAGCTAGGGGCGTTAAACGATAGCGCTTGTTGGGAGGAAACCCAACTTTATTTTTATTCCTTGCTTTTTGTTCCTGTTTAGTAATAAATAATTCATCTAGCCTCTGTCTATATGTGGTTTTATGCATTTAATTAGTGTTTTTGCCAAGTAGAACCTTTGGGAAGACTTTGGAAAAGTCTTGTTGATCATGCTGTAAAAAACAGAAACTTTAGCGCTCACGAGAATTGCTGCCATTTTTATTTGGAGAGTTCTATTTAGTTAATTATTTTTGAATATGATTAATAGATAAATTTCTCATGTCCAGCAATTTATTTGAGAATTTTATGAGTTACATAAGTATATGTTTGATCCAGATTACTACAGACTGTTCTGTTTTTGACAGATTCTGTTTTTCATGTGTTGTTTACTTATTTTGATGAATCTATGGCTAGTAAAATAATTTATAAACCATAGAGAAGTTGGAATACAGTAGGTTTAACACCAATATAAATAAATAATGAGTTAATTACAGTACCTTGAAGTGGTGATTTATTTTCTTATACTAACGGAGCTTACGAGTTTTCGATTAAGTTGGGTAACGCCAGGGTTTTCCCAGTCACGACGTTGTAAAACGACGGCCAGTGAATTGTAATACGACTCACTATAGGGCGAATTCGAGCTCGGTACCCGGGGATCCTCTAGAGTCGACCTGCAGGCATGCAAGCTTGGGGATGCCCCGGAAGGCATCCCCTCTTTCGTCTTCGTTCATCGGTAACTTTACTTGGAGCTATATTTTTATTCGCCACATGATATGTGTTTTGCTTGGAGAATCAATTTATTTTGTTAGGAATTTCTTGCTGTTATTTATAACAATGTTTTGCATCTTTTATTTCAATAAAAGTGGCATTGATAGCCTTTACTATGCCTATTTTAGAAGTCCACATGTTGCTGTTTGAAAACAGAAAGTTTACCGCTGTTGCAATAATTCCCTAGAAAAGTAAGAATGTGATAAAATGTTTAAACATTTTGCATATTAAGCTCTGATAAATTTACTACAGTGGGAATTTTCTTTCATAATTTTTGGAGCTAGGGAAGTATGGATGTTGCAGCATTCTTTACAGACTATCCTGTTTAGGCAGATTGCTGTTATGTTTGCATTGTTTGCATATGTTTGCTTCTTTAATGATTCTATTTGAGGATAGGACTATTAAATATGCAGAGGCATTTAGTATGCAATGTTGAATAATAATTTTAGTGATTTGCTACAGTAGAGTATGATAAGGTTTTGGCAATGGTTATACTGACTTATCTCACGAGTCCTTGTTGAGTTTTGAGTGGATGAAGCTTTTGAGATTTAGGGAGACCGTGATATGAGAGGAATTAAGAATACACAAAATCTCAAGCTTGGGGATGCCCAAGGCACCCCAAGACAATAATTCAAGAAGTCTCAAGCGTCTAAGCTTGGGGATGCCCCGGTTGGCATCCCACCTTTCTTCTTCAACAACTATCGGTTATTTTCGGTTGATCCTAAGTTTTTGCTTCTTCACATGATGTTTACCAGTCTTAGAATGTCATTTTATTTTGCTTTTCTTGCTGATTGAATAAAATACCAAGATCTGAAATTATTAAATGTTAGAGGGTCTTCACATAGTTACATAATTATTCGACTACTCATTGATCTTCACTTATATCTTTCGGAGTAGTTTGTCATTTGCTCTAGAGCTTCACTTATATATTTTAGAGCATGGTGGTAGTGTTATTTTGAAGAAATAGATGAACTCTCATGCTTCACTTAGATTATTTTGAGAGTCTTAAATAGCATGGTAATTTGCTTTAAATCCTAATATGATAGGCATCCAAGATGGATATAATAAAACTTTCTTATGAGTGTATTGAATACTAAGAGAAGTTTGATGCTTGATGATTGTTTTGAGATTTGGGGGTAATAATATCAAAGTCGTGCTAGTTGAGTAGTTGTGAATTTGAGAAATACTTGTGTTGAAGTTTGTGATTCCCGTAGCATGCACATATGGTGAACCGTTATGTGATGAAGTCGGAGCATGATTTATTTATTGATTGTCTTCCTTATGAGTGGCGGTCGGGGACGAGTGATGGTCTTTTCCGACCAATCTATCCCCCTAGGAGCATGCGCGTTGTACTTTGTTTCGATAACTAATAGATTTTTGCAATAAGTATGTGAGTTCTTTATGGCTAATGTTGAGTCCATGGATTATACGCACTCTCATCCTTCCACCATTGCTAGCCTCTCTAGTACCGTGCAACTTTTGTCGGTACCATAAAACCACCATATACCTTCCTCAAAACAGCCACCATACCTACCTATTATGGCATTTCCATAGACATTTCGAGATATATTGCCATGCAACTTTCCATCATTCCGTTCATCATGACACATTCATCATTGTCATATTGCTTAGCATGATCATGTAGTTGACATTGTATTTGTGGCAAAGCCACTGTTCATAATTCTTTCATACATGTCACTCTTGATTCATTGCATATCCCGATACACCGCCGGAGGCATTCATATAGAGTCATCTTTGTTCTAGTATCGAGTTGTAATTCTTGAGTTGTAAGTAAATAAAAGTGTGATGATCATCATTATTAGAGCATTGTCCCAGTGAGGAAAAGATGATGCAGACTATGATTCCCCCACAAGTCAGGGATGAGACTCCGGACTAAAAAAAGAGGCCATAAAAAGAAAAAAGGCCCAAATTAAAAAAAGAGGCCATAAAAAAAAGAGAAAAGGCCCAAATAAAAAAATGTGAGAAAAAGAGAGAAGGGGCAATGCTACTATCCTTTTACCACACTTGTGCTTCAAAGTAGCACCATGATCTTCATGATAAAGAGTCTCCTATGTTGTCACTTTCATATACTAGTTGGAATCTTTCATTATAGAACTTGGCTTGTATATTCCAATGATGGGCTTCATCAAAATATCCTAGGTCTTCGTGAGCAAGCGAGTTGGATGCACACCCACTTAGTTTCTTTTTTGAGCTTTCATATACTTATAGCTCTAGTGCATCCGTTGCATGGCAATCCCTACTCACTCACATTGATATCTATTGATGGGCATCTCCATAGCCCGCTGATACGCCTAGTTGATGTGAGACTATCTTCTTCTTTTTGTCTTCTCCACAACCACCACTCTATTCCACCTATAGTGCTATATCCATGGCTCACGCTCATATATTGCGTGAAGATTGAAAAAGTTTGAGAACATCAAAAGTATGAAACAATTGCTTGGCTTGTCATCGGGGTAGTGCATGATTTAAATATTTTGTGTGGTGAAGATGGAGCATAGCCAGACTATATGATTTTGTAGGTGTAGCTTTCTTTGGCCATGTTATTTTGAGAAGACATGATTGCTTAGTTAGTATGCTTGAAGTATTATTATTTTTATGTCAATATGAACTTTTGTCTTGAATCTTATGGATCTGAATATTCATACCACAATTAAGAAGAATCACATTGAAATTATGCCAAGTAGCACTCCGCATCAAAAATTCAGTTTTTATCATTTACCTGCTCGAGGACGAGCAGCAATTAAGCCTGGGGATGCTGATACGTCTCCAACGTATCTATAATTTTTGATTGCTCCATGCTATACTATCTAATGTTTTGAATGTTTATGGGCTTTATTATACACTTTTATATCATTTTTGGGACTAACCTATTAACCCAGAGCCTAGTGCAAGTTTCCATTTTTACCCTGTTTTAGGGTTTCGAAGAAAAGGAAAATCAAACGGAGTCCAACTGACCTGAAACTTCACGGAACTCTTTTTTGGAAGGAAAGAAGCCCAGAAGACTTGGAGTGCACGTCGGGGGATCTGCGAGGAGGTCATGAGGCAGGGGGGCGCACCCACCCCCCTGGGCGCGCCCTCCACCCTCATGAGCCCCTCGTTGCCCCCCTGACGTACTTCTTCCGCCTATATATCTCCATATACCCTAAAAACATCCATGAGCACAATAGATCGGGAGTTCCGCCGCTAGAAGCCTCCGTAGCCACCGAAAGCCAATCTAGACCCGTTCCGGCACCCTGTCGGAGGGGGAATCCTTCTCCAGTGGCCATCTTCATCATCCCGGTGCTCTCCATGATGAGGAGGGAGTAGTTCTCCCTCGGGGCTACGGGTATGTACCAATAGCAATGTGTTTGATCTCTCTCTCTCTCTCTCGTGTTCTTGAGATGATACGATCTTGATGTATCGCGAGCTTTGCTATTATATTTGGATCCTATGATGTTTCTTCCCCCCTCTACTCTCTTGTAATGAATTGAGTTTCCCCTTTGGAGTTATCTTATCGGATTGAGTCATTAAAGATTTGAGAACACTTGATGTATGTCTTGCGTGGGATACCTGTGTTACAATGGGGTATTCTATGATCCACTTGATGTATGTTTTGGTGATCAACTTGCGGGTTCCGTGACCTTGGGAACCTATGCATAGGGGTTGGCACACGTTTTCGTCGTTATTCTCTGGTAGAAACTTTGGGGCACTCTTTGAGGTTCTATGTGTTGGTTGAATAGACGAATCTGAGATTGTGTGATGCATATCGTATAATCATACCCACGGATACTTGAGGTGACATTGGAGTATCTAGGTGACATTAGGGTGTTTGGTTGATTTGTGTCTTAAGGTGTTATTCTAGTATGAACTCTAGGGCTGTTTGTGACATCTATAGGAATAGCCCAACGGATTGATTGGAAAGAATAACTTTGAGGTGGTTTCGTACCCTACCATAATCTCTTCGTTTGTTCTCCGCTATTAGTGACTTTGGAGTGACTCTTTGTTGCATGTTGAGGGATAGTTATGTGATCCAATTATGTTATTATTGTTGAGAGGACTTGCACTAGTGAAAGTATGAACCCTAGACCTTATTTCCTATCGTTGCAATACCGTTTATGCTCACTTTTATCATTAGTTACCTTGCTGTTTTTATAATTTCAGATTACAAATACCTTTATCTACCATCCATATTGCACTTGTATCACCATCTCTTCGCCGAACTAGTGCACCTATACAATTTACCATTGTATTGGGTGTGTTGGGGACACAATAGACTCTTTGTTATTTGGTTGCAGGGTTGCTTGAGAGAGACCATCTTCATCCTATGCCTCCTACGGATTGATAAACCTTAGGTCATCCACTTGAGGGAAATTTGCTACTGTCCTACAAACCTCTGCACTTGGAGGCCCAACAACGTCTACAAGAAGAATGTTGTGTAGTAGACATCAGCGCCCAAGTAGTGATGGGTGGTTCACCTCTTGCCTCTCGGCGCTCGATAACTTGTTCCCACCAAATGAGGACATAGTCTTGGAACTCAAGGCATGCCATCACGATCTTCTTCTCTTCTTCAAAGCTGTGCAGACGGAAGATTTTGTCGACCTTCAATGCCCATGAAAGGTACTCTTCGGGATCGTTGCTTCCGTTGAACTTGGGCATGGTGAACTTGATCTTGCCATAGCATTGTTCTTCATTGTGTTGGGATCGGGGATGATGACGCCCGTGTAGTAGATGATTGTCAAGCTCGTGTCGCTCTTGGTGAGGAGGATTGTCAACCTCATGTTGGACTTGTCGTGGATAATTTCCATTCTCTTCATGCTCTTGATGAACTTGATGTTCTTGGCGAGCTTGTGGAGGAGCTTGCCGAGCTTGTGGAGGAACTTGAGGAACGTGATGGTGCATTCGAGCTTGATGCCGTCGTTCTTGAAGTTCTTCGCGAAGTGCTTCCTCTTGTTCACGGACTTGTCGGCCTCGGTTGGCTATGGCTCGACTTGAATCTTGGAGGGCTTGTTGCGCCTTGATGTAGGGTAGATCCCTAATCGGCCGTTCTTTCACGAAAGGAGTGGAACCCCGCGAAGAACACGAGGAACACAAAGGGGAAAACGAGAGAAACACAAGGGGGAATGAAGAGGAACACTCAAACCAACATGAATAAGTCACACATGTGCTAGATCCTCAGATACATGGAACGATACACGGTACACGATCAACTAGGGACGATACAATGGTAATGGTCTTATCCGTTAGGAGGTCTTGATGTTCTTCTCTGTGAGGACGTCTTGAATCCAACGTGGATCTTCTCTGTAGAGGTGCCACGGTCTCTCTCGTGGAGTAGATCCAATGTGGATGAGCAATGCTCTATCTCAAATATGAGCTAAACCAATGCTAACCCTAGAAAGTTGGGCGAGGTGGAGTATATATAGTCTAGGGGGAAGAAGTGATACACGGGCCTCGGCCCTTCACTGTGCGTAGACAGGGGAGGCTGGATGTCCGGGCTGGTCGGGCCGGATGTCCGGGCTTTCAGGCGACGCTGGATGTACGGGCTGGGGATGCCGGATGTCCGGGCTGGAGTGGTGGCATTTGTTGCTCTCGGGTTCGGAGGGGCCGGATTTCCGGGCTGGCAGCCGGATGTCCGGGGGCTCGGGAGAGGCCGGATGTTCGGGATGTAGCGGCCGGATGTCCGGGTCGTGTAGCTTCTGGCGGCTGTGCTGCTGTAGTGGACGACGGTCCAGGGGCCGGATGTCCGGGGCCTGGGAGATGTTCTTGGCTCCTTCCGTTGGTTCTCCTCATCTGTGGACTTGGGGACTTGTACATCTTCATGCGCATCTTCGGGAGGGTCCTCTTGGTGCCTAATCATGCACAACACCTCGGACTTAGGTAGTAGCCATGTCTCATGCATAGAAAGTGGAAGTTCGGAGAGGAGTGAGTTCACCTTATCTTCGATAGCCTTGGCTCGGGCTCGTGTCATTGGTCCAAGTGGTGTCGTTGGAGGTATAGGTGCGTCCATGGGGATGATCTTGGGAAGCTCCGCGTCATCTCCCCTCCTTTGGGGAAGATCCGTCCTCGGATCAAAATCCTCATCACCATGGTAGGGCGAGAGATCTTTGATGTTGAAGATGTCGCTCATGGAGTACTTGTCACGAGGGATGTCGATCTTGTATGCGTTGTTGTTGTAGCATGCAAGCACCTTGAATGCTCCATCCATGCGTGGTCAAACTTTGGACTTGCGTTCTTGGGGAAAGTGGTCCTTGCGAAGGTGTAGCCACACGAGGTCTCCAATGTTGAATATCATAGGGTGCTTGTTGACGTTGAGCTTGGTCGCAAGGCATTGTACTTGGCGCTCGATGGTGTTTCTTGTATCTTCATGCACCTTCTTGAGATGGGTCGCTCATGCACTTTCGTCCAAATTGATGCGCTCTTGGAGTGGTAGAGGAAGAATGTCCAATGGTGACAATGGGTTGAATCCGTAGACGACCTCGAAGGGGGACTTGCCGGTTATTGAGTGTCTTGCTCGGTTGTAGGCGAACTCGGTGATAGGTAGGCACTCCTCCCACTCCTTGATGTTCTTCTTGATGAGTACTCGAAGTAGAGCGGAGAGTGTGCGGTTGGTCACCTCCGTTTGGCCGTCGGTTTGAGGATGGTATGCCATGGAGAAGAGTAGCTTGATTCCGAGCTTGGCGCGTAGGGTCTTCCAAAAGTAGCTAAGGAACTTGACGTCGCGATCCGAGACAATAGTCTTCGGCACGCCATGTAGACACAATATTTCCCTACAAAAGACATTAGCAACATGTGAAGCATCGTCTATCTTGTTGCAAGGAATGAAATGTGCCATTTTTGAGAAACGGTCCACAACGATAAATATTGAATCTTTCCATTTCGGGTCCTAGGCAAACCAAGTACAAAGTCCATGCTAATGTCTTCCCATGGTTCGTATGGAATTGGTGGAGGCATATAGAGGCCATGAGATTGAGCTTTGGACTTAGCTTTGCGACATGTAGAGCATCGGTTGGTGAAACGATTGACGTCCCGAAACATCCTGGGCCAAAAGTAGTTCTTCGAGAGCATGGCGAACGTCTTGTCGCGTCCGAAATGTCCCATTAAGCCTCCTCCATGAGATTCCTGCAAAAGCAATAAACGAAGAGAAGACTCGGGGATGCAAAGTTTGTTAGCTCGCATAAGATATCCTCGGGGATGCAAATGTTCCCAAGATGTATGCGACAAACACTTGGCATAAGGAGTAGCAAAAGTTGCATCATGCTCATACAAGGCTTTGATATGTTTGAAACCATTGACATCTAACTCAAGTTGTGTAACAAGCATGCATATGCGGGAAAGAGCATCCTCTACAATGTTTTGTTTACCCTTGATGTACTTGATGACATAAGTAAAAGACTCAATAAATTCACTCCATTTAGCATGACGCTTGTTCAACTTGGTTTGACCCTTAAGATACTTGAGAGTCTCATGGTCGGTATGAACGATAAACTCATGGGGACGAAGGTAATGTTCCCATTCATGCAAACCGCGGACTAAAGCATATAGCTCTTTGTCATAGATGGGGTAATTGAGTTGCGCTCCGGAAAGTTTCTCACTAAAGTAAGCTATGGGGCGCTTCTCTTGCGTTAACACACCTCCTATGCCATTACCACTAGCATCGCAATGAATCTCAAAAGGCTTGTCAAAGTTGGGTAAAGCAAGCACGGGAGCATGAGTAAGCAAATTCTTAAGCTCATTGAATGCGGTATCTTGGGATGGTCCCCAAACAAAAGGTGCATTCTTCTTGCTCAAAGCATGTAAAGACGAAGCAATGGTGCTAAAATCCTTCACAAAGCGATGATAGAAACCCGCAAGGCCAAGAAAATTACGCACTTGATGCAAGTTGGTTGGTTGTGGCCAAGTCTTAATAGCATTGATCTTGGACTCATCAACATGAACACCCTTGGAGGAAACAACAAAACCCAAGAAAACGAGCTTATCAACACCAAAAAGGCATTTATCCATATTAGCATAGAAGCGCTCTTTTCTAAGAGTTTGCACAAGGGTGCGGACATGGGTGACATGCTCTTTGATAGATTTGCTAAACATAAGAATGTCATCGAAGTAAAGCACAACAAATATACCAATGTAAGGGCGAAAGACATGATTCATAAGGCGCATAAAAGTACCCGGTGCTTCCGAAAGACCCATAGGCATGACTAACCACACATACAAACCAAACTTGGTTTTGAAGGCGGTTTTCCATTCATCACCCTCTTGTATGCGGATTTGATAGTAACCACTCTTAAGATCAATTTTGGAAAAGATAGTGGCACCACTAAGCTCATCAAGCATATCATCTAGGCGTGGAATGGGATACTTATAGCGAACGGTGATAGCGTTGATAGGTCTACAATCGGAGCACATGCGAAAGGTACCGTCACGTTTTGGCACAAGAATGACCGGGACGACACAAGGGCTCAAACTTTCACGCACATGTCCATGGTCTATGAGATGCTTTACTTGACTTTGTATTTCTTTGGTTTCTTCAGGGTTGAAGCAGTATGGAGGTTTGTTTGGAAGAGGTTCTCCGGGGACGAGGTCGATTTGGTGCTCAATGCCTCATAGAGGAGGTAGACCCGGAGGTAGCTCATCGGGGAAAACATCTTGAAATTCCTGCAAAAGAGAAGACAAGACTAGAGGAAGAGTGCAAAAGAGAAGACAAGACTAGAGGACGTAGAGAACATCACCGAAGCACCGTCGTACTCCAAGTGGATCGCGAAGGCGCCTCTTGTCCTGCAAACCCGGGCGATTTCGCTCCAGCCTCGAGTCATGAAGACCTCGCCCAGGGCAACGACCGCGACCTCTGCCTCAGTCGCAAGGGTGCTGCAACCGGTGTGCTGCAGCCAAAGCTCCAGGGGCTCTCCCTGCGGGACGATGGAGGCGAAGAAGGGAGGAAGGCGAATCCAAGACTGAGGAGGCATGGCGACGTATAGCACGAGCTCTCGGGAGGAGCCCTTGGTGTGGACCCCAGGGGGGACGACCCACACCTTCGTGACCCGTCGGCGCCGACAGCGGCGCCGCCCGTGGCGATCAGCATCAGCTCCTTCAGGGCCCTCAATGTGGGCATACAAGGGAAGCGGGAACCCCGGCGGTGCCCGCTCGCACCAAGGCCTCGGCACCACCTGATGGGCCCCCTCGTCTGGGCCACGGAGGACGAGCCATTTCTTCGGCGGGAGCGGGTCAGGTTCCTCTCGGGGAGCCTTTCCCTTCTCTGCCGTCGAGAACCGGCGGATCGGAGCCATCGCAGCAAGACGGAGCAAGGACCGGGAAGAAGGAGAAGCAAGGAGGGATGGACTGGAAGGGCGCACGCCGTTCCGTACTTATAGCCGGCGAAGGTCAACCGCCGACCTCCACGATCGCAGGTAATCATGAGCCACTTTGCATGCAGGGACTTGTCCAATCCGTGTAGTTGCCGAGGCGCCATGGGGAAGTGGAGACGCCCACGTCCAATCAACCGCCACGCGGCGCCCAAGGCCGCAGGCTGTTAGGGCCCGCGGCGCTTTGCTCTTGCCCTTCCGCCTCCCTGCACGGCCAACTCCGGGCGCGCCTTGGGCCCGGGGGCTACTGTCGGCGTTCTGGGAACAGGGGTCCCCAGACTTGCCTGCCTGCGGCATGGCTCAAAGGGGGGCCCAGCACGGCCCATCTTCACCAACACAGACCCAAGACCCTCACGGGGCGGACGACACGGAGCTTCCTCAGGCACGGCCTCACCAGGCTGGCTCGCGAGGAGGCGGAGAGATCAAGGCGGGGTACCTCATGAGGTGCCCATGACGCAAGCCATGACGACCAAAGGCGCCAGGCGGGTGCCAGCCCGCGCAGTGTCCTCCTTTCCTCTTTGGTGCAAAGGGAGCAAGCGCAGCCGCGGAGTACCGAGGCGTCAGGCAAAGGTTGCCATTTCGGTGCAACAAGACCAAGACCAGGAGGACTGCAAGACGGAGGTCATCGTGGAGCCCAAGATGGCGTCACCACCAGAGCTTTGTGCAGGCGCAGACTACTTTTGTCAGGATAGCTGGTACTAGCTGTCCCCCTTCAAATTAGCTCGCCATTGTTGGCTCCCTTCCCGCTCGATATTTGGGAAGAGGACCAGGGCCTCTATAAATAGGACAAGCCCCCCACGGGATCGAAGGGGACGAGGGGGAGAGATGAGAGAAAGACGAGAGATGTAGAGAGAGAGAGGAGAGAATCAGAATCAGAGAGAGAGAGAGAAGGGTGACTGAACTCCTCCCAGCAGTTCATTGCCCCAGCCAAGAGCAGACCCTCGCGAGGCTGTTCTTCCTTGTATTGTTCATCATCATCAGCCCAAGAGGCAATCCACCACACCACACACTTGAGTAGGGTATTACACCACAACGGTGGCCCGAACCAGTATAAACCCTGTGTCATTCGTGTTGTTCTTTCCATAGCTTCGATCTTAGCGAGGCGGGGGGTGCAGGTAGGTAGGAGGCGAAATGTCCATGCGCACCCCAGTGTTCGAACCTCAAGGGTCTGCCGGAACCCGAAATCTGACACGAATGTTTGCCAACCGCAGGCCAGAGCTATGTTGCCCACGACGGAGACCTCGACCGCGACCCAGGAAGCCCTGCTACAGCAGCCGTCTGCCTGTAGCCAAAGACCGCCTGGACCTGAGGCCGGCAGCTCGTCGGTGAAGAAGCACGGGAGCTGAAGCCAGTTGCCGGGCGGGTTCTTTGACCAGACGACAAACTCCAGCAGCATCTCTGCCGAGTGGAAGCATGGCCGGGGAGGCCGCGTGACCACAACACGTCTCCCTTCATCAACGGGAGCGCCACGACCGGAGCGACCGCTGCCTCGCGAAGCAGCACCACCACGGTTGCGCGGGGCCACGGCGGGGGTTGCGGTGTGCCTGCATGGACGGCCGCGTCCACACTTGGGCACCGGAGAGCCGGGCCCCTCGCGAGGGGCTTTCCCCTTCTCCGCGGCAGAGAACCTCCTCAACGGCGCCATTCGAAGCAGGAGTGGAGCAAGGAAGGAGAAGCGGAAGAGGCAGAGGAAAGATGGGCGACGGGGGCTCTGCCCCACTCCCATTTATACCAGGAGAAGGCCAACCAGCACCCCCCACGATCACATGTAATGATGGTTTTCCTTGCACGTCGCCGGGACTTGTCAAGTCAGGCAGTTGCCGAGGCAGCATGGGGAAGCGGGGACATCCACGTCCAATCAACCGCCATGCGTCGACCAGGGCCGCAGGCTATTGGGGCCCGTGGCGCTCCGCACTTGGCCTTTGGCTTCGCCTCGAAACCAAGCCCGAGCGCGCCTTGGGCCCAGGGGCTACTGTCGGAGTTCTGAGAATGGGGGTCCCCAGACTTGCCTGCCTGCGGCCCATGGCATGGCTTTGCTAGCAGGCCTGTACGGCCCATCTTCATCAATAAGGCATTCAACACCTTCGCGAGGGGCCAAGCCTCGTGAGGCGGACGATACAAGACCTCCTCAAGAGCGGCCTCGCTAGGCGGGCTCGCGAGGGGCGGAGAGATCAAGGCAAGGCAAACCTCGCGAGGTTCTCGTGACATGAGCCATGACGATTGAGACCAGGAGGGCGCTAGGCGGGCGCCAGCGCGCGCAGCATCCTTGTTTCCTCTTTGGTGCTAAGGGGGCAAGCACAGGAGTGGAGTACTGAGGCATCAAGCAAACGTTTCCATATCGGTGCAACGAGACCAAGACCAGCAGGACTACAAGATGGAGGTCACCATGGAGCCCAAGGCGGCGTCACCACAAGAGCCTTTTGCAGGAGAAGACCACTTTTGTCAGGATAGCTTTTACTAGCTGTCCCCTTTCAAATTAGCCGTTGTTGGCTCCCTTCCCACTCAATATTTGGGGAGAGGAGCAGGGCCTATATAAATAGGACTAGCCACCACCATAGCTAGGGGTCAGATCGAGAGAGACCAGAACAACCACAAGTTCACCGAGCACAAGAACACCTCTACTCAGGAGGCTGTTCTTCCCCTTGTACTGTTCATCCTCAGCCCAGGAGGCAATCCACCACCACACACTGGAGTAAGGTATTACACCACAATGGTGGCCCGAACCAGTATAAATCTTGTGTCCTTTGTGTTGCGAGTTCGTTGAGTTAGTTCGTAAGATCTTAGCTGAGTTAGGACGTGGATCGGTAGGGGGAAATCTTCGCGCGCACCCCAGTGTTCGAACCTTAATGGTTTTGCCGGAACCCGTGATCCGACAGCGGCGAGTGACAGTCAAGCAAGGGATGACTATAAATAACTCATGCATGGGAACCAGCTAGCTTATATAGATGCGAGAATGATACATGTCACTAGGACGGACCCAAGCGGCCTGGGGATGATGCAGCCTGAGGGGCGCCCCCAGCAGTGTAAGCTAAAAATGGGGAAGGATATACGCCGCAGGGACAGGCCCATGTGACCTGGGAATAATGCAGCCCGAGGGGCGTTCCCAGCTGAATGAACTTGGAAAATGTCACCTGGTTTCATTGTCGAAGGAGTGTTGGGGTAGCTGAAGGCGCGCGCTGAAAAAGTTGCTCCTCATGAGCCGCCAAGACCCTGAGCCTCGTGAGGCTCTGGGGGCTGAGGTGGTTCCTTGAGGATCGTCTCCATCCCCGCTAGGACCGCGTAATGCCGGGCCTCCTGAGTTGCTAGGATGCTCCATTGGTTGCACTGGAAGGTGGCTGCCATGCTCGACAGACCAAACAAAATGCGAACATAGCTGTGAGGTGGACCCTCGCATTGCCCAACACGCGAAGGCCAGAAGCGCTCCTGAGACGCGGCCCTATTGAGCCCTAGGATGTCGATGCAGACGCGCAGCCCGCCATCCTCGCCTGGATGGTTAGCTACACCAGGTGGGCGGCGGTTGCCGCGCATCGCCCTTGCTACTTAAAGCTCTTGGGTGGCCTTGACGATGAACTCCTGAGCGCCGGGCGCTCGTCGCCCAATGCCCACCTGAGGGAAACATGCCACAAAGCATGCCTCCACGTGGTGCCTGAGCACCTCCCTCGTGATGTCGGCCAGGTCTGAGGCCCTCCAGAAGAGAGCCCTCGAGCCTCACCCGAGGAGGGCGCCGGGCGCGCCTTCCTATGCGAGGGAGGGAGGCGCCCCAAGCGCGGGCGCTGATCCTGAGGTGGTGCCGCTAGAGACACCGCCCCTCTGAGGCCCTGTGCGGAGTAGCTACTTCTTCTTCTTGGGGATGGCCTCAGGAGGGTACTACGTGCCCTCGCTGTCAGGGTCTTTGATTGCCGCGGCTTGGAAGGCGCGCTCGAGAGAGCATACCGCATCTCTTTCTTCGCAGGGGACTGTGATGATTCCACCGCTTCCTGGCATCTTGAGGATGTTGTAGCCATGTGTAATGCCCCGAGTCCGATGCGCCAGGTGTCTTGAAGTTATTCGCTGTCGTTGCCATGTCATCCGCTTGCGTGTTGCATCGTGTCATGTCATCATGTGCATTGCATCATCATGTTTTGAAACTTGCATTCGTCCGGGTTCTACGAGTTCTCTCTGTTGTCCGTTCTGAGCCCAACCACACTTGCACGCGCCCGCGGCATGTCCGAAATAGTATTTTATAAGTGGCCGGAAAATGTTCTCGGGATGGGATGAAAGTTGGCATGTGGTGTTGTTTTGTTGTAGGTAGGTCGCCTGCCAAGTTTCATCGCATTCAGAGTTCGTTTGTTAGCCCAACGGATAACTATAGCGACATTACAGTCGGTCTAACGTCGGACGTTTTTGGTCTCCGAAAACAGATGTCGGGCCCTCTCTCTCTCTTCTCCCACTTGCAGTCTCGCCACAGCCCACCTAGTCCATCCTCCTTCCCCTCTTCGCTTCCGGAGTTGTCCGATGCGACCGCACGGTCCGAAACCCCCTCTGCACAGTGCATCGAACCCCTCACGTGCGCGTCCGAAATTGTCCCGGACCCGACCCTGGCAGTCGTCACCATTGTGTCCGGATCATCCCCAAACATCTACAAAATATCTCTGTTTTGTTAATTGGACTCCCTAGCTATTTATTCGCAACCGTCCGTTTCCGATCAGAGGGACCGAGGTAGCCCCTAACCTAATCTGTGAGGTAAATATAGTCCACCCTTAGTCATTTTGGACAAACCCTAAAATCTAGGGACTTTGTCCCATCGCGCCGCCACCTACCTTCCTTCCTCGGGATCCCCTCATCTCCCCGATCCAATCCCACCAACCAGCTCCACCCCTCAATTTCATCACCGAGCCAACCGGCGGCCTCCCTGCGCAGCCGCACCGATCCCCTCTCCTCCCTCCATGGAGTCGTCACAGCTGGCGAACCCAGCCACCAGGATCGGCCTCCTCCCTGTCCTTCCTCCTCCTTCCCGAGGTTTCTTCTCCTCTAACCTCTCTCTCCCTCCCGTTCCTCTCGCAAGAGGTCGCCGCCGCTGCCGTGGATTTGGAGCAGCGCCGCCATTGAGCTTAGTCCGCGGCCGCCGTTGCCCGGATCCAGCGATGGTCGAATTGTTTCACTCATTTTGCCGCCTGCCGAACCTCCCTCTGTGATGCTCCCGTCCCAGGTCGCCAAGCCACGCCATGGATGCCACCACCAGGACCTTCGCCTGCGCTACCGCCATGGATTGGATCCGGCCGGAGCGATTCATCCACCTCACCTCCCGTCCTCTGCTGCCTTCCTCCCCCATGCCTGGATCCGCCGCCGAGCCATCCCGGAGTCACGCGCCAAGTCTGCCGCCCGACGCTCCTTGCTGCCTCGCTCGTCTGGGAGACGACGAGTACATGGCTCGTCAACACTCCAACCCTTGACCGCGCCAAGGCCCAGTCGCCTGATCCCCTTCCTGCGTTGACTCGCCCCTCGACCGCACGCGTAGGGACCGGCCTCGCCTGCCCAGATCCGCGCTGGGCCAACTTCTTGCACAAGGCTAGCGCCACACGCGGATCCAGCCGCCACTGCTCATCCAGCTGGGCCAAGGCCAATGGTGAGGACGTCCAGCCCTCCCCTGTTTGTTGGGCCGGCAAGTTTCGCCCGTATATGTTTTTTCCTGGTTCTGTGATTTGTCCAATTATCAAGAGAACTGTAATTTTTTACAGAAAAACCCTTGCCACTTCATGCATATCCTAACTAATTAACCGTGCATCGGATTAACAATTTATATATGAACTTTCTTAGAATTTTGGTCTAGTTTCATAATATGTCATTTCATCCATGTTAAAATGCTTAAAATGATGTTTGTTATTGTCCCTATGCCATGTTAAAATGATTATATCATAAACTTAATAACCGTAGCTCCAAACTAACAATCTTTATATGTACATGGGTAGAAAAATGCTAGTTTAAACATGGTGTACTTTTTTGCATGCTTACAACTCTAAAATTATGTAGGGCAGAACAGTACAAAACCTAATATATGCATATGAGGAGTTTCCGGAATTGGTTGTTCATTGTTTCCGGCCTCATTTAAACTTGACTAGATAGGTAGTTTTCATTTGCTTCACCCTCTTGCCATGCTAACAACATTTAATATTGTTGGGTACATAAACGAGATCGAACTAAATAACTTGTCGTGGTGTTTCGCCAATATGCAACTTGTAGCATATTGAGCTCCACTTAATTTGTAGGGTTGCTTGTGCACTTTGCCATGCCATGCTTCATTAAACCGGACATGCATCATACTTGATTGTGCATCATGCCATGTTGATGTGTTGGTTGTTTACTATGTTGTTTGCTTCTTTCCGGTGTTGCTTCTTCGGGTTGGTTCCGATAACGTCGTGTGTGTGAGGATCCGTTTGACTACGTCCGTTTGTCTTCTTCATGGACTCGTTCTTCTTCCTTGCGGGATCTCAGGCAAGATGACCATACCCTCAAAATCACTTCTATATTTGCTTGCTTAGTTGCTCGCTCTTTTGCTATGCCTATGCTGCGATACCTACCACTTGCTTATCATGCCTCCCATATTGTTGAACCAAGCCTCTAACCCACCTTGTCCTAGCAAACCGTTGTTTCGCTATGTTACCGCTTTGCTCAGCCACTCTTATAGCGTTGTTAGTTGCAGGTGAAGATTAAAGTTTGTTCCTTGTTGGAACACGGAGGTGCTTTTCCTTGTTGGAACATGTTTACTTGTTGGGATATCACAATATCTCTTATTTAATTAATGCATCTATATACTTGGTAAAGGGTGGAAGGCTCGGCCTTATGCCCGGTGTTTTGTTCCACTCTTGCTGCCCTAGTTTCCGTCATATCGGTGTTATATTCCCGGATTTTGCGTTCCTTACGCGGTTGGGCTATAATGGGAACCCCTTGACAGTTCGCCTTGAATAAAACTCCTCCAGCAATGCCCAACATTGGTTTTACCATTTGCCACCTAGCCTTTTCTTTTCCCTTGGGAGTCGCGCTCCTGAGGGTCATCATTATTTTACCCCCCGGGCCAGTGCTCCTCTGAGTGTTGGTCCAAACTAGAGTCCTGTGCAGCGCCCCCTCGGGGAAACTCGAGGTTTGGTTTTAGTTGTATGGAGAGCTCATCTGAGTGTGCCCTGAGAACGAGATATGTGCAGCTCCTATCGGGATTTGTTGGCACATTCAGGCAGTGTTGCTGGATTTGTTTTATCTTTGTCGAAATGTCTTGTAACTGGGATTCCGAGTCTGATCGGGTCTTCCCGCTAGAAGGAATATCCTTCGTTGACCATGAGAGCTTGTGATGGGCTAAGTTGGGACACCCCTGCAGGGATTTGAACTTTCGAAAGCCGTGCCCGCGGTTATGGGCAGATGGGAATTTGTTAATGTCCGGTTGTAGAAAACCTGAAGTTGAACGTAATTAAAAATACATCAACCGCGTGTGTTACCGTGATGGTCTCTTTCCGGCGGAGTCCGGGAAGTGAACACGGTGTTGGAGTTATGCTTGACGTAGGTTGTTCTAGGATCACTTCTTGGTCATAGTTTCTCGATCGTGCTTTGCCTTCTCTTCTCGCTCTCATTTGCTTATGTTAGCCACCATATATGCTAGTCGCTTGCTGCAGCTCCACCTCATACCTTTTACCTTACCCATAAGCTTAAATAGTCTTGATCGCGAGGGTGTGAGATTGCCGAGTCCCCGTGACTCACAGATACTTCCAAAACTAGCTTGTAGGTGCCGATGAGTCCGTGCAGATGACCCAACCAAGCTCAAGGAGGAGCTCGATGAAGATCTTGTCCTTTGTACCGTTTCATTCCAGTTTATCAGTAGTGGAGCCCAGTCGGGACGATCGGAGATCTGTGTAGCATTTGGGGTAGTCTTCTTTTATTTTGGTTCCGTAGTCGGACCTTGATTATATCTGGTTGATGTAATGCTTTATTCATGTATTTGTGTGAAGTGGCGATTGTAAGCCAACTATGTATCTCTTTCCCTTATGTATTACATGGGTTGTGTGAAGATTACCTCACTTGTGACATTGCTTTCAATGCGGTTATGCCTCTAAGTCATGCTTCGACACGTGGGAGATATAGTCGCATCGAGGGAATTACAAGTTGGTAATCAGAGCCTTCCCCGACCTTAGGAGCCCCCACTGCTTGATCGTTAGTAGCAGCCATTGTTGAGTCTAGAAAAAATGTTTTGAGTCATTTAGGAATTATATATCGGAGAGTTTAGGAATTCTTTTTACTCCCAGTCCCTTCATCGCTTTGGTAAGGCATCTTGACGTAGAGTTTTGTCTCTTCTCTTCTCAAATTTCACTAAAAAAAATTTAGGATCACGCGGGTATCTTGGAATCATTCCGATGGTTTTGTGACGAGAACATTGTTCTTTGTGCGTCCTGACATTTAGGGGTTGTGGCAGTGTCCCAGGGAGTTGAGCTCCGAGGTGTTGTTGTCACAATTTTATCGTTGCAGTTCTGGAATACCTGAGTTTAGTTTTGCCGACATCGAAAATCTCTTTTATGCAGTTATTGGTGAGATAACCTCGACGCCACCCAGTACTGGGGCGGGAGTTCGGGAGTATTGCCATAACTCGTATAACGGATGCTTTTCGAAGGTTGAGGTAAACGATTTCCGAAGGTTTCTTGGTTATGTGTTGAAGGATGGATACAGCTGGATGTAGGATTTGCTAGTTTTGGGTGAGATATTATGCTTCCCCTGTATCCCCAACACCTGATTGCATAACCGGAAAGTTTTGGGAGTTTATAAGTGGGAATTCAAGTAGCTCTTAGGATTTCTTTCCGACAGATGGATGATATGAAATTGGGGTTCGACGTCTAGTGGTCCGCCTATTCACGGTTGGTTTTAGAGTGGTCTCGTTGTGTCTTAAAGAGTCCTTGGCTATGTCGACTCGGGGACGCTTCGTATGTCATGTGCACTGCCTTGTACATGATGGTGTTGTACGATCGAGCCCGTGTAGGCCCCACCACGAAAACTTCGGACAAAATCTCTATCATATGTTTGTTCCGGCTTATTTTGCAAGCCAATCCTTTGTTTTTGTTTTGAGTTGTGGTATTCAAGTTGCTTCGAAGTCAAATGTTGATTCCATACCTTCTCTAAATGGTGTTCTCATATTTCTATGGGAATACTAATCCGTCTTGATCATTGAGATTGTCATGACAATCCTTTTCAACCGGCGTGTTTCTCTTCAAGTGGATCCGATCATTTCAATTTCCGCAAGATTAATTATCACTTCTTCTCAGCGGTGTTTGTTTCATCCGTCTCCAAGTTGCCTTTGTTTTTCCCCCCCCCCCCCCCTTTTTCCTCAAAGACTCGGATTTCTTAATCAAGCATACTTTTATTCTTGTGAAGTCTCTTCATTCTTTTCTTCCAATGTTCTTATCCGGTGTTTCTCATGAAGATGTTCTACTACTTCATCATTCTTCATTCTTTTTCTTCTCCGGTGGATTCAAATCAAGCTTTCAGTGTTGATCATATCCTTTTTCCTTGTTTCAAATACCTTCTCATGCTGGTGCACCTCATATTCATTCACTTCTCGCTATTTAATTGTTCCGAAATGCTGAAGATATCTCGAAGATTCGTGTTTCCACTTTGCATTCGTTCAATCTCTTTCGACATTGTTATCTCATTCAAGACATTTAATTCTACCGGTGCAATATCTCTTTTTGAGCAATCGTTCTACGGTGTTTCTTTTGAATGGGCCCTAACCCATAGTTTTTTTCCCAGGATCTTACCTGACTCTTCTTATTTTCCCAGAGCTATCCTAAATTCTTTTCGAAGTTTGACATAAGGATGATTCACCATCAGTCAGATGTTTTCTCCAAGATCTGTCAAATTCTTTTCATCATTGGCTGAACCTTTTCAAATTTTAATTCCGGAGTGCCTCTACAATTCTTGGTGTTGTTTCTCGTCGTCATTCTCTGTATTGAAGACCGAAGAAGAGTTTTTCCTTCATATCCTATCTGTTCTCTCAGAGATTCGTGGTTCTAGTTCGAGGCCATCCTCTCATAATCGTTTTGATTGTGAGAATTCTTTTCACTCATCAGGGGCTATTCAAGATTCTTTTCAGTTTGATTCTCTGGAGGCCATCATCTCATTATTATTCATTTCAGCTGGCAACTCACATTCTCCAAGTTTTACCGGTGCTTCGTTCAAGTGATCTTTAATCGGCTCATGATCTCTTCGTTCTCATGTATCTAAATCCTCTCAAGCATCTTCGTGTATTTGCTAATTCTTCCCGGTGTTTCTTTATGTTTTATTCGTTCTTTTTTCAATTCTTACGGTGGTTCGTTCAAGATTCTTCTTACCTTGTTATCATATCAATTCATTTGTTGTTTTCAATCCTACCGGTGGAATTGTCGAAGACCTTCCCAAGTTTGTGCTATATCTCGCTTAATCCTTTCTACAAGAATAAGTAGTATGCCAAATCCGTTTGCTCGTCATCAATTTAATTGGTGAAGGATAAGCATAACAGAATTCTTATTCTTGTTCATCCAAGTGATTAATTCCTTATTCCGGAGGATCTCCAAATTCTTGGTTTCAATAGCTCATCTTTCTTTTCCGGAGTTCCAAGCTCTCGCAATTATATCATCTCGGAGATACATCTAAAGCATTACAAGGTTTCACCTTGTGTTTTTTTTCGACCTCTCTTTCCTTCCGTTTGATCATTTCTTTTGTTACCGTTGTTCTGCACGAAGGTCCTACATGCTGGTTCATCAAGGATTTAATTTCCTTCTTGAAGTGTTCATCGATATTCTTTTCTAGGGAGCTCAAGCTTTCTTCATCTTGCAATCCGGAGTGCAATTTCTTTCTACCATATCTTTGGAGGTGGTATTATGTCATTCTTGATAATTTGAGTTCATGTTTCATGATTCACATGTTATTAAGAATGAGGTATTTTAAATCCATCAATCTCCTCATATGAGTTATCTTGGTTTATTTTTCACCTAAAGCTTTTCCTAAGGATTCTTGCTATTTATGGAGCTTATGTTTGACCCAAGTTCTTCGTTTATCCTCTCGGTGAAATAGTTTCTCGTCTCGTTGTTTATATCAATCCAATCTATTGTTTCCGTTAGTGGCAGAATTTCACCTCGTAATTTTGAGATGTGCTCCATAAGCCCACTAAAACCTTGTTCTTTTCGTTGTTGGTTTTCCGACAACTCCGTTCTAGCATTTGTTGTAAGCGTGCTCCCTCGAGATCTTGTTTCCCTTCGTTCATTCCATTTCATTCTCTCTTTTCTTCTGGAGGCATTGTGATGTTGCTCTTTTCAAACCTTCTTCTTGTTCTTGTCAGGATCTTGTTCTTGTCATGCTTATCCATTTAACCGGAGTGTTGTGTCCCTTTGCTCAAGCTATTTCATTTTATCAAGCCTTTCACCTCTTTTCAACCGGAGTGCCGTATGAGATCTTTGTTACCCCTTGCTCTATTCATTCAATAGTTCTGGAGGCAGTGTGTTCTGATTTCATCAAGTATCTTCTCATCTTATCAAGTTCTTATTCAATTCCTTTTCTTTTCAATCGGAGTGCTACCCGAATCGGTTCTTTCTTATTCCTCTTTCTTAACGGAGTGTTTTCAACTTTGTTCTTCTCCGTTGCTTTCTTTCTTTCATTTTGCGCAACCTTTTCAAGGTTCTTTGGTCTCACTCGTTTCTCAAAAAAGCAACTTAGTTTTACCTCTTCTCTTTGCTCTTCCCTTTTTTCCCTCCGGTGCCATTCTAGATCTCGGGACGAGATCCTCTCGTAGTGGTGGAGTGTTGTAACACCCCGAGTCCGATGCGCCAGGTGTCTTGCAGTTATTCGCTGTTGTTGCCATGTCATCCGCTTGCGTGTTGCATCGTGTCATGTCATCATGTGCATTGCATCATCATGTTTTGAAACTTGCAATCGTCCGGGTTCTACGAGTTCTCTCTGTTGTCCGTTCTGAGCCCAACCACACTTGCATGCGCCCGCGGCATGTCCGAAATAGTATTTTATAAGTGGCCGGAAAATGTTCTTGGAATGGGATGAAAGTTGGCATGTCGTGTTGTTTTGTTGTAGGTAGGCCGCCTGCCAAGTTTCATCGCATTCAGAGTTCGTTTGTTAGCCCAACGGATAACTATAGCGACATTATAGTCGGTCTAACGTCGGACGTTTTCGGTCTCCGGAAACAGATGCCGGGCCCTCTCTCTCTCTTCTCCCCCTCGCAGTCTCGCCACAGCCCACCTAGTCCATCCTCCTTCCCCTCTTCGCTTCCGGAGTTGTCCGATGCGACCGCACGGTCCGAAACCCCCTCTCCACAGTGCATCGAACCCCTCACGTGCGCGTCCGAAATTGTCCCGGACCCGACCCTGGCAGTCATCACCATTGTGTCCGGATCATCCCCAAACATCTACAAAATATCTCCGTTTTGTTAATTGGACTCCCTAGCTATTTATTCGCGACCGTCCGTTTCCGATCAGAGGGACCGAGGTAGCCCCTAACCTAATCTGTGAGGTATATATAGTCCACCCTTAGTCATTTTGGACAAACCCTAAAATCTAGGGACTTTGTCCCATCGCGCCGCCACCTACCTTCCTTCCTCGGGATCCCCTCATCTCCCCGATCCAATCCCACCAACCAGCTCCACCCCTCAATTTCATCACCGAGCCAACCGGCGGCCTCCCTGCGCAGCCGCACCGATCCCCTCTCCTCCCTCCATGGAGTCGTCACAGCTGGCGAACCCAGCCACCAGGATCGGCCTCCTCCCTGTCCTTCCTCCTCCTTCCCGAGGTTTCTTCTCCTCTAACCTCTCTCTCCCTCCCTTTCCTCTCGCAGGAGGTCGCCGCCGCTGCCGTGGATTTGGAGCAGCGCCGCCATTGAGCTTAGTCCGCGGCCGCCGTTGCCCGGATCCAGCGATGGTCGAATTGTTTCACTCATTTTGCCGCCTGCCGAACCTCCCTCTGTGATGCTCCCGTCCCAGGTCGCCAAGCCACGCCATGGATGCCACCACCAGGACCTTCGCCTGCGCTGCCGCCATGGATTGGATCCGGCCGGAGCGATTCATCCACCTCACCTCCCGTCCTCTGCTGCCTTCCTCCCCCATGCCTGGATCCGCCGCCGAGCCATCCCGGAGTCACGCGCCAAGTCTGCCGCCCGACGCTCCTTGCTGCCTCGCTCGTCTGGGAGACGACGAGTACATGGCTCGTCAACACTCCAACCCTTGACCGCGCCAAGGCCCAGTCGCCTGATCCCCTGCCTGCATTGACTCGCCCCTCGACCGCACGCGCAGGGACCGGCCTCGCCTGCCCAGATCCGCGCCTGGGCCACTTCTTGCACAAGGCCTAGCGCCACCCAGCGATCCAGCCGGCCACTGCTCCATCCAGCTGGGCCAAGGCCCATGGTGAGGACGCGTCCAGCCCCTCCCCTGTTCCTGTTGGGCCGGCCAGTTTCGGCCCGTATATGTTTTTTCCTGGTTCTGTGATTTGTCCAATTATCCAGAGAACTGTAATTTTACAGAAAAACCCTTGCACTTCATGCATATCCTAACTAATTAACCGTGCATCGGATTAAAACAATTTATATATGAAACTTTCTTAGAATTTTGTCTAGTTTTATAATATGTCATTTCCATCCATGTTTAAAATGCTTAAAATGATGTTTGTTTAAATTTGTCCCTATGCCATGTTAAAATGATTATATTCATAACTTAATAACCGTAGCTCCAAACCTAACAATCTTTATATGTACATGGGGTAGAAAAATGCCTAGTTTAACATGGTGTACTTGTTTTGCATGCTTAACAACTCTAAAATTATGTTTAGGGCAGAATAGTACCAAACCTAATATATGCATATGAGGAGTTTCCGGAATTGTTGTTCATTGTTTCCGGCCTCATTTAAACTTGACTAGATAGGTAGTTTTCATTTGCTTCACCCTCTTGCCATGCTAACAACATTTAATATTGTTGGGTACATAAACGAGATCGAACTAAATAACTTGTCGTGGTGTTTCGCCAATATGCAACTTGTAGCATATTGAGCTCCACTTAATTTGTAGGGTTGCTTGTGCACTTTGCCATGCCATGCTTCATTAAACCGGACATGCATCATACTTGATTGTGCATCATGCCATGTTGATGTGTTGGTTGTTTACTATGTTGTTTGCTTCTTTCCGGTGTTGCTTCTTCGGGTTGGTTCCGATAACGTCATGTGTGTGAGGATCCGTTTGACTACGTCCGTTTGTCTTCTTCATGGACTCGTTCTTCTTCCTTGCGGGATCTCAGGCAAGATGACCATACCCTCAAAATCACTTCTATATTTGCTTGCTTAGTTGCTCGCTCTTTTGCTATGCCTATGCTGCGATACCTACCACTTGCTTATCATGCCTCCCATATTGTTGAACCAAGCCTCCAACCCACCTTGTCCTAGCAAACCGTTGTTTCGCTATGTTACCGCTTTACTCAGCCACTCTTATAGCGTTGTTAGTTGCAGGTGAAGATTAAAGTTTGTTCCTTGTTGGAACACGGAGGTGCTTTTCCTTGTTGGAACATGTTTACTTGTTGGGATATCACAATATCTCTTATTTAATTAATGCATCTATATACTTGGTAAAGGGTGGAAGGCTCGGCCTTATGCCCGGTGTTTTGTTCCACTCTTGCTGCCCTAGTTTCCGTCATATCGGTGTTATATTCCCGGATTTTGCGTTCCTTACGCGGTTGGGCTATAATGGGAACCCCTTGACAGTTCGCCTTGAATAAAACTCCTCCAGCAATGCCCAACATTGGTTTTACCATTTGCCACCTAGCCTTTTCTTTTCCCTTGGGAGTCGCGCTCCTGAGGGTCATCATTATTTTACCCCCCGGGCCAGTGCTCCTCTGAGTGTTGGTCCAAACTAGAGTCCTGTGCAGCGCTCCCTCGGGGAAACTCGAGGTTTGGTTTTAGTTGTATGGAGAGCTCATCTGAGTGTGCCCCGAGAACGAGATATGTGCAGCTCCTCTCGGGATTTGTCGGCACATTTGGGCGGTGTTGCTGGATTTGTTTTATCTTTGTCGAAATGTCTTGTAACCGGGATTCCGAGTCTGATCGGGTCTTCCCGCTAGAAGGAATATCCTTCGTTGACCATGATTGCTTGTGATGGGCTAAGTTGGGACACCCCTGCAGGGATTTGAACTTTCGAAAGCCGTGCCCGCAGTTATGGGCAGATGGGAATTTGTTAACGTCCAGTTGTAGAAAACCTGAAGTTGACCATAATTAAAAATACATCAACCGCGTGTGTTACCGTGAGTGAACACGGTGTTGGAGTTATGCTTGACGTAGGTTGTTCTAGGATCACTTCTTGGTCATAGTTTCTCGATCGTGCTTTGCCTTCTCTTCTCTCTCTCATTTGCGTATGTGAGCCACCATATATGCTAGTCGCTTGGTGCAGCTCCACCTCATACCTTTTACCTTATCGATAAGCTTAAATAGTCTTGATCACGAGGGTGTGAGATTGCTGAGTCCCTGTGACTCACAGATACTTCCAAAACCAGCTTGCAGGTGCGGATGAGTCTGTGCATATGACGCAACCAAGCTCAAGGAGGAGCTCGATGAAGATCTTGTCCTTTGTGCCGTTTCGTTCCAGTTGATCAGTAGTGGAGCCCAGTCAGGACGATCGGGGATCTGTGTAGCATTTGGGGTAGTCTTCTTTTATTTTGGTTCCGTAGTCAGACCTTGATTATATCTGGTTGATGTAATGCTTTATTCATGTATTTGTGTGAAGTGGCGATTGTAAGCCAACTATGTATCTCTTTCCCTTATGTATTACATGGGTTGTGTGAAGATTACCTCACTTGCGACATTGCTTTCAATGCATTTATGCCTCTAAGTCGTGCTTCGACACGTGGGAGATATAGTCGCATCGAGGGTGTTACACCATGGTGGGTCACTGCCATGAACTTGGCTAATGCTAGGTACCCGAGGATGGCATTGTACGGCAGATGGATGTGGGCGACGTCGAAGTCGATGAGCTCGGTGTGGTAGTTGTCGCGCTGGCCGAAGGTGACAGGGAGACCAACTTGCCCTATCAGGGTGGTGGAGCAGTTGGTTACTCCTAAGAAGGTCTTGGTAGGCTGTAGCTGATCATAGTGTCGGCGTTCTGGGAATGGAGGTCCCCAGACTTGCCTGCCTACGGCCCACGGCGTGGCTTTGCTCGCTGGCCTGTACGGCCCATCTTTGTCGACAAGGAATCAAGACCCTCACGAGGGGCCAGGCCTCGAGAGGCGGACAACACAAGACCTCCTCAGGAGCAGTCTCCTCAGGCCGGCTCGTGAGGGGCGGAGAGTTCAAGGTCGGGCAAACCTCGCGAGGTTCTCGTGACGTAAGTCATGATGATTGAGACCAGGCGGGCGCCAGTGGGTGCAACATCCTTGTTTCCTCTTTGGTGCTAAGGGGGCAAGCGCAGGCGCGGAGTACCGAGGCATCAAGCAAAGATTTCCATATTGGTGCAACGAGACCAAGACCAGAAGGACGGCAAGACGGAGGTCACCATGGAGCCCAAGACGGTGTCACCGCCAGAACCTTTGGCAGGCGAAGACCACCTTTTGTCAGGATAGCTTGTACTAGATGTCCCATTTCAAATTGGCCGTTGTTGGCTCCCTTCCCGCTCAATATTTGCGGAGAGGACCAGGGCCTCTATAAATAGGACTAGCCACCACCATAGGCAGGGGGAGAATCGAAGATCATCCTCAGCCACACAAGGGCACCAAGCACAAGAACACCTTAACCTGAGGAGGCTGTTCTTCCCTTTGTATTGTTCATCCTCAGCCCAAGAGGCAATCCACCACCACCACACCAGAGTAGGGTATTACACAACAACGGTGGCCCGGACCAGTGTAAATCTCGTGTTCTTTGTGTTGCAAGTATGTTGAGTTAGTTCGTGAGATCTAGGCTAAGTTAGGACGCAGATCGATAGGGGGAGATCTTCGCGCGCACCCCAGTGTTCGAACCTTAAGGGTTTTTCCGGAACCCGTGATCCGACATTTGGCGCGCCAGGTAGGGGTGCGCTGGAGTCTTCCTTCCGACGGCTCGCGCTCCACCATCTTCACGCCCGCTCCCCATGGCGGACGCCCCTCCAGCTAGATCTACCGGTGCCTACGGCGGTGCTCGGGGGCTCCGAGCCCTCGCCCCCGCCTTGCGGCGGGTGTAGTGGCCACCCAAGTTCAAACCGTAGATGCCGCCATGCTACGACGGCGCGGCGGACCCGTCGGCTTTCCTGCTGGCATACGAGGAGGCCGTCCTGGAAGCCGGGGGCGATGACAAGGTCATGGTCAACTGGTTCCCAATGACCCTTGCGGGCGCGCCGCGCGCCTGGCTCCTCCACTTGCTGGAGTATTTTGCCGCCACCTGGGAGGAGTTGCGTGGCCTCTTTGTCACACGCTTCGGGGAATCGCAGCTCTTCTCGGCGGTTCGCAAGCACTACCCTCAGATCGGCACCTCAAGCCGTACCTTCGCTAGGTCGGCGTCGCCTCCAAGCGCCCGGGGGCTCCGATCGGCTGAGCCGCACCTGTGGCCAACCTCACCTTAAACTCGGAGGACCATCCTGCCTCCATCATTAGTTCGGGTGCATTCCCGATGCTGTGCGCACCCACCATCTGCCACGTATCCATCACCAAGACGCTCGTCGACGGCCGCGCCGGCCTCAATGTGCTCTCTGTCAAGGCCTTCAGCCTCCTTCATGTACCGTTTGAGCGACTCTGCCCCAGCAAGCCTTTCTCGGGAGTTGGCGGGGGCCCCACCTGCTCCCTGTGGCAGATCTGCCTCCCTGTGACCTTCGGCACGCGCGAAAACTACCACACCGAGCTCATTGACTTCGACATCGCCTGCATTGGCCTTCCATACAACGCCATCCTCGGGTACCCAGCTTTGGCCCAGTTCATGGCAGCAACCCATCCTGCTTACAATCTCATGAAGACGCCGGGGAGCCAGGGCATCCTCACCATCAAGGGGGACACCAAGGAGGCCCTGGCGGTGCTCAAGCTCACCCTCAAGGCCGCCGTGGCAGCGCGACCCACCGACGCGGATACTTCCAAGGCCAAGGGAGCCGTACCAACCAAGAAGAAGCAGTTCTTCACTCAGGCCAAGGCAGAAACCAAGCAAGTGTTGGTCGAGGAGGACGGGTCCTCAGGGCCAACCTTCACCATAGGCGCCAACCTCGAGCCCGCTCAGGAGGAGGCGCTAGTAAAGTTTTTGCATGCAAACAAGGAAGTGTTCGCCTTGGAGCCCGACCAGCTGGTATGGGTCCCAAGAGAGGTAATAGAGCACCACCTGAAGGTGTGCCCCAACGTACGCCCTGTGAAGCAGAAGGCAAGGCGGCAGTCCACGGAGAAGCAAGCTTTCATCGTCCAAGAAACCCATAAGTTAGAGGATGCGGGTGTCATTCGCGAGGTTCGTTAATGATAGAGGCGAGGGTGTCCCGATCTTTCGATGAGATGATAACTATCGATTTAGTGGAGACGACTTTGACGATCCGACTACAAACATGCACGACGTTGCGCCTTAGCAATCGCTAAACCAATCTCCTGAGGTTACTGACGATGCCGGAAGCATAGTCAGCCTGACCACGAAGGTCTATTCCTATAAGCAATCGAAGAACGAGCAAGAATATGATAAAGCAATCTGAATATTGCGAATATATATATATATATATATGAAGTATTGATAATGGTGGGGATCCGTAAGTGGTCTTGGTCTGGTCGTTGGACACAAACGGAGTACACGAAGTTGCAATGGCTAACTTTTAACTAAACAAATCCCAAGGAAAAAGCTACTAGATGGATCTACTTATATAGGAGCAAGGGGTGGCGGCCAAGGAGGTGGGAGGACGTCCCAAGGCAGCCTAAAACTAAGCCTAGGTCATACAAGGCTCATGGGCCCAAGTGGAGGTGGTGCAACACCTTTGAACTTGTTGTTTGACTCATATTCTACTGCGGCATCAGATTGTTTCGTCGATATCTCAATGCTTCAGACGAATTTGGAGGTAATTCCAATTGGGTTGGAAAGATCACGAAATCTACTTTCCAACAAAAAAAGAATCACCCAATTCGGAGTCTGTATGAAAAATTTGTTGATGTTTTGAGTCAGGTATGTCTGTGCAGTCCAAATCTAAATTCAGAACGTGAGAGACTTGGACTCGATTTTCTCTTGGACCAAAAGTGACGTGAGAGAACTTTTTGAACATAACCTAAACTTCTCATTTTTCCCTTGTCTTTATATGTGGATTGTACAAATGTCCCATACACCTGCAATTAGACAAAACACAAAAGTGTGTGAAGTATTTTTGTTCTGGATAACATAAATAGATTATTGAATAGTTTGCACTAGAAATCACCTGACAAATATGCATGTATGCAATATTTTTGGTCGTATCCAAGGTAGTCATGTCCTCATCATCCCATCCTTCTTAAAAACAAAGCCGTCCTCGGTGTTGCTTAATCTGAAATGTGGCTAACAAAAGAGACAAGGTGTTGATGTTGTATATGTATATGTCATCCATTTTTAGTTCCCTTGATTTTTGCACATATGACACATGTATACATGAGTAACTTTCATAGTTCATAAAATCTAAAGCCAAAAAATTATCACAAGAAGTAGAAGGCATGAAAATATTGCAACTCAGTTTGCACATATAAGTGAAGCTCTTATTCATTTCAAAAGATTGACAATGTTCATCATTAAACCATCCCAACATTGGTGAATAAACCTCACTTGCATCAAATTTACATGCTACAACATGCTTAAATAAGCAAACATGCAATAAGTCGTTGGACATATAATCATCACCAAGATTAGAGGTCGTATCAAAATGATTAAACATCGGTTCTTTTGCATCAAAAGTTAATTCAATGGGTGCACTCAAAATTGTTGGTATTTCAATTATTTGATCAAATGATGCATTCAAGACAGTAACAAGATTCTCTAAAATAGGTGGTTTGCTCAAATCAACAGGTAACTCAACACATGATGCATTCAAGTTAACTAGGCATGCATCATTCTCATGTGAAGTTATATCATCAATACCATTATTGTTACCTTGTTGCAAAGGCGTAGCTGATGTAGGTACGGACGTTGACAATGTACCATACTCTTGAGATAATGTCGCGCTCACAATCCGAGGTGCGGCTGCTCTAGTAGGTGCAATGGTGGAGGAACCAACCAGCGGTGGTGAGCATGAACTGGAATAGTAGTTGTTGTAGTCACTCAATGCATCCTCCTATATCTGTCTCTCAAAGGTACAAGCGCGAACATACATACCAGTAATGTAATGAGGTATATACTGAAACCTTGCCAGAATATCATGGTTCAAACCACCAAAAAATCTATTCATTGTATCATCCTCAGATTCTTCAATGTCACAATGATGCATATAAGATTTGAATTCTTGGTAGTAAGCATGAACAATGTTGTTGCCTTGTTTAAATTGTTCAAATTTGTGAAGCAATTCATGACGATAGTAAGGAGGGAAAAATTGTTGCCTCATTACATATTTCAAATCTTTCCAAGTTATGGGTTGGCTATCAATGTTTTTCGTACAATGCACACTCCACCAAACAGAAGCAAAACCAGTACATGCTCTAGTGGTAGCTCGCACTCGCTCAAGTTCAGAAAAGTCATGGTGACTAAAAACTTGTTCTACTTCAAGCTCCCAAGCTATATAAATAGCAGGATTAAATCTACCCTCAAATGACGGTAAAAAGATAACCTGACCATGTGCTTGTGTGTGTTGTCCCAACTCTCGTGATGGTGAAGATGTGTCTGTCCTCCAAGAACTTCTATCTCCGGAACCTGTCATGATTAGTAGAAACAAGAAACAAAAATCGAAAATAATGTTCCTATGAACTACTAGGATGTGGTTGTAAACTGCTCACAGTAAAGCAAATATCAATATCTTACAAGTTCTTACCATGTGGCAGGTGGTGACAAGCAACCAGCGGTGTCAAATAACTCCGAAGATTGTGTAAAGCGATTGCCAAGGGAACGTACGTATACACGGTGTAGAAATATGTGGAGCTGGGTTGGCTATATATGGTAGCAAAAGATTAGGAATAATCAATTCAGAGATGCAATGTTGAATAAACGCTCAATGACGATACTGTGCTGGTCCTAGGTTAGACCGAACTAAAGACGCGAGCCTAGAACACTAATGAGGTCACGCCATAGCACAACTAGCATCAATGAAGGCTACTAAATAGCTCTAGACAGCAAGATATAAGTGAAGATCACAACGGCAGTAAAGATAATGATGAAAAACAACTGCCAAGCAGGATATACAACAACTCTCTCTCTCCAACTTTCCTCTTGAAAAGTTTGAGCCAATTTTCTGATAATTTTTTTTCAAGAATGGTATTGACTCAAGCTTTCAAACACAAAAGGAATCATTCAATTCTGAGTTGATATGAGGAGTCAAAAAATTCTAAAACTGGCCTGAAAAACTGGAATAAGTTGTGTTTGTGAACTTCGAAGGGCAAAAAGACCTATTTAGAAGCCGATTTTGAGGTGCCAAATACTGAATTATCTTATGCAACCATTTAGATGCAGCTTGTCGCTAGCTTTCATTTGAGTACTCGCGGAGCCAAAACGGAGTTCGTATGAGAATGTTATGCCTGTTTTACTGAACAATGCACAAAACAGATTCCAATCCGAATTCAACTACGAAATTGAGTCTAGATAGATCCGAATTTTGTTTTTTTTTCTTCTCTCTTTTTTCTCCCTTTTTTTCCTCACACTTTTTTTTCTGTTTTTTTTCTTTGACTTTTTTTTACTTTTTTCTCTCTTTTTTCTCTTTTTTCTCTCTCTCTCCCTCTTTCCAAAACAAACTAGATAAGATGCAGATTGGATCTAGCGAAGATGTGAACGACCTCAACTATGATTGTGACAATGAACGATGGGTAGCACGTGGTGGAAATTGATGGATGGCTGGTGGACAGCGGAAGGGATAATGATGCAGCGACGACGTGACTAATGTGAACAGAACTCGAAACTCTAAACGAACTAGACACTAAGACCAGCAACTCGACACGATGATGCAACCGATAATTCAACTATGCAAGCAATAAAAAGAAAATTGCAAAGGCTCAGACTGGCTTGGACAATAGGTAAGACAAAAAATCTAATCTAGGAAAAACTGGAAATTCTCACCGAGCAACCTGAAAACTGATACCACTTGATAGAGGTGAGGGTGTCCCGATCTTTCGATGAGATGATAACTATCGATTTAGTGGAGACGACTTTGACGATCCGACTACAAACATGCACGATGTTGCACCTTAGCAATCGCTAAACCGATCTCCTGAGATTACTGACGATGCCGGAAGCACGGTCAGCCTGACCACGAAGGTCTATTCCTGCAATCAATTGAAGAACGAGCAAGAATATGATAAAGCAATCTGAATATTGCGAATATATATACACATGAAGTATTGATAATGGTGGGGATCCGTAAGCGGTCTTGGTCTGGTCGTTGGACACAAACGAAGTACACGAAGTTGCAATGGCTAACTTTTAACTAAACAAATCCCAAGGAAAAACCACTCGATGGATCTACTTATATAGGAGCAAGGGGTGGCGGCCAAGGAGGTGGGAGGACGTCCCAAGGCAGCCTAAAACTACCCATAGGTCGTAGAAGGCTCATCGGCCCAAATGGAGGTGGTGCAACACCTTTGGACTTGTTGTTTGACTCGGATTCTGATGCAGCGTCAGATTGTTTCCTCGATATGTCAATGCTCCGGACGAATTTGAAGTTGATTCCAATTAGGTTGGAAAGGGCACGAAATCTACTTTCCAACAAAAAAAGAATCACCCGATTCGGAGTCCTTATGAAAAAGTTGTTGAAGTTTTGAGTCAGGTATGTCTGTGCATTTCGAATCTGAATTCAGAACGTGAGAGACTTGGACTCTATCTTCTCTTGGCGCAAAAGTGACGTGAGAGGACTTTTTGAACACAACTAAACTTCTCCTTTTCCCTTATCTTCATATGTGGATTCTACAAATGTCCCATACACCTAGAATTAGACAAAACAGAAAAGTGTGTGAAGTATTTTTGTTCAGGATAACATAAATAGATTATTGAATAGTTTGCACTAGAAATCACCTGACAAATAGGCATGTATGCAATATTTTGGTCGTATCCAAGGTAGTCATGTCCTCATCAGTTACCCCGACTGGCTGGCGAACCCCGTCGTCGTACCCAAGAAAGGCGGGAAGGAGCGGATGTGCGTCGATTTCACCAACCTCAACAAGGCTTGTCCCCAAGATCCGTTCCCGCTGCCGTGCATCGACCAGATCGTCGACTCCACCGCTGAGTGCGATTTGCTATGCTTCCTGGATGCGTTCTCAGGATATCACCAGATCAACATGGCGGTAGAAGATGTGAACAAGACGGCCTTCCTGACCCCGTGTGGGGTGTACTGCTACACCTGCATGTCGTTCGGACTGCACAACGCGGGCGCAACCTTCCAGCGACTCATGCACATCACCTTAGGGCAGCTGCTCGGGAGAAACACTGAAGACTATGTCGACGACATCGTGGTGAAGTCTCGGTAGGCGGAGACCTTGATCCGAGACCTAGAGGAGACCTTTGAAAGCCTTAGCCAGGTGGACTTGCGGCTCAATCCAGAGAAATGCGTGTTTGGCGTCCCTTTCGGCAAGCTGCTGGGTTTCCTAGTGTCCCACAGGGGGATCGAGGCCAACGCAGAAAAGGTGAAGGCCATTGAAGACATGAGTCCACCACAGACCCTCAAGGAAATGCAAAAGCTGGCTGGTCGGGTGACTGCATTGGGGCGCTTCATCTCCAAGCTGGGAGAGCGCGCCCTGCCCTTCTTCAAGCTGATGAAAAAGAAGGGCCCGTTCGAGTGGACCCCGGAGGCCGACCAAGCTTTCCAAGAACTCAAGAGAGACCTGACCAGCCCACCAGTAATGATGGCGCCACGACCTCGCGAGCCACTAGTGCTCTACCTGGCTGCCACTTCATACTCAGCCAGCATGGCCCTGGTGGCGGTTCGGGAAGAACACCAAGCCAAGGGCGCATTGCGCCGTGCCACGCCTCCAGCAGAGACGATGAAGGACCATAAGGGCGCCGCAAGGGCCGAAGAAGCAGCGGTAGAGGGTCAGGCTCGGCAGGACAACACCCTCGAACCCGCGAAGACTTCGGCAAGCGACCAAGCATCTGGGGCTCTACACCCTCAGGAGGTTCCTCAGCTCCTAGGGGACACAAACCTCGTCAGCACACCAACCCTCGTCGAGCACCCGGTATACTTTGTCAGCACGGTGTTGAGGGACGCAAGAGCGCGATACCCCATGCCTCAGAAGCTCCTACTCGCACTCCTAGTCGCCTCGCGAAAGCTGCGGCACTACTTCTAGGGCCACCCCATCAAGGTCGTCTCAGCTTACCCATTGGAGAGAGTCCTCAGGAGCCCCAACTCTGCCCGAAGAGTCGCAGAATGGAACATCGAGTTGCAAGCATTCCAGTTGGAGTTCAGTACCACCAGCATCATCAAGGGGGGGCACACTCGCTGATTTCGTGGAAGAGTGGACAGATGCCCAAGTGTTTGAAGAAGGCGAGGACCGGTCCCTCTCGCCGGGAAGCGAGGCGCCTGACGGCTGGGTCATATATTTTGATGGCGCCTTCGCGCGTCAGGGCGCGGGGGCTGGAGCTGTACTCATCTCGCCCACTCAGGTCAAGCTCTACTATGCCGTACAGCTCTACTTCCAGCAGGGCAAGAAGGTCTCCAACAACTTTGTAGAACACGAGGGAATCAGAGCCGGCCTGAAGGCTGCAGTGGCGCTGGGGGTGAAGCGTCTCACCATCAGGGGCGACTCACAGCTCCTCGTCAACTTCTCCAACAAGGTGTACGAGCCGAAGGATGAGCACATGGAGGCATACCTCACGGAGGTGCGCAAGATGGAGAAGCAATTTCCGGGCCTGGAATTGCAACACGTGCTCTGAGGCACCAACAAGGAAGCAGATGACATTGCCAGAAGAGCATCCAAGTGACAGCCCCAGGAGCCTGGCGTCTTCGAGGAGCGGCTCTTCAAGCAATCAGCAACACCGCCGCTTTCGAGAGCAACTCAGCCTCGGGAGGAACTCCCACAGCCGCCAGCCTCAGGAGCTCCAGCCCGCGACCCGACCTCGGGAGCATGCTTACTCCTGGCGCTCGAGCCCCAGGAGGGATGTTGGACCAAGGAATTCTAGGAATACCTGATACGAGGGGTGCTGCTAGAGAAGGAAGAGGACGCGGAGCGCGTGGCCCGTCAGGCCAAGGCATACTGCATCCAGGACGGTGAGTTATACAAAAAGCGACCAAATGACGTTACATTGCGTTGCATCTCCAGGGAACAGGGGAAAGAGCTGATAGCTGACATACACGGCGGAGACTGTGAGCACCACCCGTCGTCGAGAACCCTCATCGGCAAGGCATTCCGAAGTGGATTCTACTGTCCTACGGCACTCAACGACGCGGCCGAGCTGGTGAAGTCCTGCGAGGCCTGCCAATTCCACACCAAGCAGATCCATCAGCCAGCTCAGGTCCTCCAGACCATCCCACTCTCATGGCCGTTCGCGGTCTCGGGGCTGGATATTCTGGGCCCGTTCCCTCGGGCGCCTGGGGGCTATCGATATCTCTACGTCGCCATCGACAAGTTCACCAAGTGGCCGGAGGTTGAAGCCGTCCGCGCCATCCCAGCTGGCTCTATAGTCAAGTTCATCAAGGGCCTCGTGAGCCGCTTTGGGTTCCCCAACCGCATCATCACCGATAACGGCTCGTAGTTCACTAGTAATCTCTTCAAGTCATATTGTGCTAACCTTGTAACGCAGATCTGCTACGCCTCAGTAGCACACCCCAAGAGCAACAGCCAGGCCAAATGCGCCAACCGCGGAGGTCCTGAAGGGCCTCAAGACCAGGACCTTCAAGAAAAAGCTCAAGGCCTGCGGCAGGGGCTGGCACGATGAGCTCCAGTCTATGATGTGGTCGATCCGCACCACCGCCACCAAGCCAATGGGCGAAACCCCGTTCTTCCTCGTCTATGGAGCTGAAGCAGTCCTCCCTCACGAGGTCGAGCATCGCTCCGCACGGGTCCTGGCATTTGATGAGACGCAGCAGGACGCCATGCGGGGGATGGACGTCGTCCTGGGGGAGGAGCGACGCCATGAAGCTGCACTACGGGCGGCAAGATACCAGCAGGCGCTGCGGCGGTACCACTGCTGCAGCGTCCGCTCCAGGACTCTCGAGGTGGGTGACCTTGTCCTGAGGCGGGTGCTCTCCATGGAGGGGCTACATAAGCTCTTGACTATGTGGGAGGGCCCGTTCAAGGTCATACACGTCTCCAGGCTTGGTGTCGCGTGCCTGGGGACACGGGACGGGGTACCCATCCAGAACCCCTAGAACATCCAACACCTCCAGAAGTTCTACCCACGAAGAAAGCCCCAGTGCCTGTGAAGAAGGCCTGGTGCCTGTGAAGAAAGGCCCAGTGCCTGTGATGGAAGGCCCCGTTCCTATGAAGAATCGCCGCCCGTGACACTCTCACGTAATAATGAGTGGGGATGTACACGCCCCCGAGCCTCGGGAGAGCCGCCCTTGGGCCTCGGGGGCTCCCTCCCACACCGAGTGGCAGCACTTAGCTCCACGCTGGTGAGAGGACGTCGAAGACTAGACTAGGTGCCGGAGGCGGCTTTTCATTTGCTTTCCGAAGTTGGATCGCCCCTCTTTTAATCGAAGTTTGCTTTCTGGTGTCTATCGCTGGTTCTGTTTTTATCGCTTTCTGCCTCTGTTTCTGCCTTCGCCTCTTTGGTCGACCTAAACTCTCCCTCGCGTCCCTCGCGAGGGGGCTGGACGGGTACCTTCGTGAGCTTCCTCCTTCTGTCTTTTTGCGAGGCATCCTCGTCCGAGCCCACAAGCTGGCGCACCTCTCCTGGTCCGTGCCCCACAGGCATCGCGACGCGAAGTGCTGAGTCAAGGCCAGCGGCGCCTATAACCAAACTCCGGGTGAGCGATAAACCTCTTACGAATTTGTTGCAGTTCCTAAGCGCATATCAGGTCAACGAGGCCTCGACAAGCACTAGGAAGCGAGCGCCTTGTGAGGAGGAGGTCACTCAAAACAAGTCGAGCTAAGTTATCCCTACATAAAACGATAATGTTACGACACGACACATGAACGGCAACATAACATAGCGATTGGGACCATAGTTCGATACACGCCCCTCCAGGGCCCATTCTGGTTTCATTTTAATGCAGGAAGGAAAGGAAGAACAAAATAAGCGGCGCCTACTGCGGTCCACGGGCGCAGGCCCCAGCGCCTGCCTGAGCTCAGCCGGACCCCTCCTCGCGCTTCACAGAGGCGCGACGACGAGACGACATGCCACCGTCTTCGAAGTGGACACGGCGGCGTGGCGGCTGGTCGTAGCCACCGCTGCTAGAGTTGTCGCTGGGGGAAGAGCTGCCATAGCCGGACGAGACGCGATCGGCGCAAAGGGCGAGTGCGCCCCCATCCTTGTTGCGGCCGTCGCCAAGGCCAAGCACCTCCTCACCGTCGTTCACCTTGGGGCAGCACCCGACGCGGCGACCATCTTCCCCGAAAACCCTCACATAGAGGGTCACGTTACCGTCATGCTTGAAGTGAAGGGTGCACCGCCTGCCCAGACCGCGTGCGCTGGTGAACGTCTGCCAAACGCGGGCCAGAGCTGCATTGCCCGTGGTGGAGACCTCGACCGCAACCCAGGAAGCCCTACTGCAGCAGCCGTCCACGTGCAGCCAAAGCCCGCAGGAGCTGAGGCCGGTAGCTCATTGGCAAGGAAGCGCGGGAGCTGAAGCCAATTGCCCACCGGGTTCTCCGACCAGACGACGAACTCCAGTAGCATCTCCGCCGAGTGGAAGCGTAGCCGGGGAGGCCGCGCGACCACGGCGCGCCTCCCCTCATCGACGGGACCACGAGAACCGGAGAGACCCCTGCCCCGCGAAGCGGCACCACCACGGCCGCGTGGAGCCACGGCGAGGGTTGCGGTGTGCTTGCGGGGACGGCCGCGTCCACGCTTGGGCACCGGAGAGTCGGGCCCCTCGCGAGGGGCCTTCCCCTTCTCCGCGGCGGTGAACCTCCTTGACGGTGCCATTGGTGGCAGGAGAGGAGCAAGGAAGGAGAAGAAGCGGAAGAGGATCAGGAAAGATGGGCGACGGGGGCTCCTCCCCCCTCCTATTTATACCAGGAGAAGGCCAACCGGCACCCCCGACGATCACAAGTAATGATGGTTTTCCTCGCATGTCGCAGGGACTTGTCACGTCGGGCAGTTGCCAAGGCAGCATGGGGAAGCGAAGACGCCCACGTCCATTCAACCGCCACGCGTCGACCGAGGCCACGGGCTATTGGGGCCCGCGGCGCTCCGCACTTGACCCTTGGCTTCGCCTCGAAGCCAAGCCCGAGCGCGCCTTGGGCCCAGGGGCTACTGTCAACGTTTTGGGAATGGGGGTCCCTAGACTTGCCTGCTTGCAGCCCACGGCGTGGCTTTGCTGGCAGGCCTGTACGGCCCATCTTCGTCGACAAGGAATCAAGACCCTCCCGAGGGGCCCGGCCTCGCGAGGTGGACGACACAAGACCTCCTCAGGAGCAGCCTCCTCAGGCCGGCTCATGAGGGGCGGAGAGTTCAAGGTCGGGCAAACCTCGCGAGGTTCTCGTGAGGTAAGCCATGACGATCGAGACCAGGCGGGCGCGAGGCGGACGCCAGTGCGCACAGCATCCTTGTTTCCTCTTTGGTGCTAAGGGGGCAAGCGCAGGCGTGGAGTACCGAGGCATCAAGCAAAGGTTTCCATATTGGTGCAATGAGACCAAGACCAGAAGGATGGCAAGGCGGAGGTCACCATGGAGCCCAGGACGGCGTCACCGCCAGAACCTTTGGCAGGCGAAGACCACCTTTTGTCAGGATAGCTTTTACTAGCTGTCCCCTTTCAAATTGGCCGTTGTTGGCTCCCTTCCCGCTCAATATTTGGGGAGAGGACCGGGGCCTCTATAAATAGGACTAGCCACCACCATAGGCGGGGGGAGAATCCAAGATCATCCTCAGCCACACAAGGGCACCAAGCACAAGAACACCTCAACCTGAGGAGGCTGTTCTTCACTTTGTATTGTTCATCCTCAGCCCAAGAGTCAATCCACCACCACCACACTAGAGTAGGTTATTACACCACAACTGTGGCCCGAACCAGTATAAATCTCATGTTCTCTGTGTTGCGAGTTCGTTAAGTTAGTTTCTTCAGATCTAGGCTAAGTTAGGACGCGGATCGATAGGCGGGGGAGATCTTCGCGCGCACCCGAATGTTCGAACCATAAGGGTTTTGCCGGAACCCATGATCCGACACATAGGGCACTTGAAGGCTATCGAACGTCTCGATGGACAAGACGCTGAGCCCCAACGCCGCCATCGATGAGGGTCTTGGTGACTTGGACATTGCTGATGACGGGTGAACAGAGCATCGGGAGGACGCCGGCGGCCGCCGCGCATTTGAGCTGGTCCGGCGAGCTGAAGGTGATGGCGAACCTAAAACACCTGAGCGGGCCCGTGGCCTCGAGCCGGGGGAGGGCGGCATTCACCTCGCGCGAGAACTGCTTGAAGATGCGCTGGGAAGCTGAGGCCTGAGCACCTCCCAAGATGCAAGAGATGGTGTGTGGCTCCTAGAAGCCACTAGCCCCCTCGTCCTGGTGGTGGTCGTCGTTCCTTCTTGGTGGTGGAGGCAGCGGAGGGAGGCCCAGATTGCCCTGAGCACGGTCCTCGTGAGGCTGGTCGCGCCAGGCACCCTCACGAGGTTGCACTGCGAGTGGACCTCACGAGGCCGGTCGCGCCACTCCTGGCGGGGGCCACGGTCGTCCCACTATCCTCCTCCTCGGCCGTAGCCCCAGTCGTTGCGCTCGGGGCGTCGACCGAAAGGCCCATCTCGGATGGCCCTGAGCTCTTGAGAGTCGTTGGTGTTGTGGCTGTGTACGTTGTGGAAGGCGCAGAATGGACGGCTGCTCTTGGATGACTCAGGGTGGTCTCGGCCGCGCTTCGTGTCTGGCTCTGCCGCGAGCACGTCTACTCCCTTGTGCTTCACGTCCTTGACCTTGGCTTTCTTTTCTTCTGGGTCGGCAGCTGGGAGCTCCAAGAGGGAAAGGCGCCCTTCCTCATCTCTTGAGCACTTGATCGCCATGTTGAGAAGCTCCAGAGTCGTGCATAGCTCCTCATGGATGGCGAGCTCCTCCTTCATCTTGACGTCGCGAACAGCATCGGAAAACGCTGAGATGATAGCCTCGTCCGTCACCTTGGGGATCTTGGGGCGAACGCTATTGAAGTGCTGGATGTACTTCTGTAGGGTCTCTCCTGGCTGTTGCTTGATGCGGCGCAGGTCACCCGCGGCCGGAGGGTGGTCGCGAGTGCCCTGGAAGTTGGCGATGAAGCAGTCGATCATCTCACCCCAGGAGCATATTGATCCCGTAGGCAGGTTCAGGAGCCACGAGCGAGCGCCATCCTTGAGAGCCATGGAAACCAGTTCGCCATGACTTTTTCGTCACTGTTGGCCACCTCGATGCTTAGCTCGTAGAGCAGCAGGAATTCCGCGGGGTCGGGGGTGCCATCGTAGCACGGAGGAAGATCCGTCTTGAACTTTCCTAGCCAAACGACGGTGCGCAGCTTGGGAGTGAAGGCGCGGCAGCCTGCATTGGCCACCAGGGCCCAGTGCAGGGGCGGAGCCTGCCCTTGATGTCCGCGCACCGCCGCCGTAGGCGGCACGCGGTCTTGTCGTGGTTGTGCCAGGAGCGCTGGAGCGTTTTCTCACAGTTGAGGGACCTCCTGGCAACTTCCTTCTTCGTGCGCGTGCACACGGTGTGGCAGATCACGCCGTGGGACCGCGTGTCTTGGGGCGAGGACACCGTCTTGATGCAGAGGAGGCGGTGGCCCTCCGTGAGCTGCGCATCTCGGCGCGAGGGCGCCATCTTGATGCAGAGGCGGCGGAGGCACTCCGTGTGCTACGTCTCCCGTAGCCAGAGGCGGGTGAGGCAGCGAGTGGGATGGTGTAGAAGAGCCCCCAGCGACGCTAACAAGCTCGGCAATGCGGTCCAGCCAGTCCTCGTAGAGGTCATCGATCGGGCGGTAGCGTAGGAGCTCGCGCGCCATGAGTAACGCGGCCTGCGCATCGGCGGGCGCGCGATGGGCGTGGGACGATGAGCCGGCCGGAGTTAGCGACGGGGTGGCGGTGCGGCTGTCCCGCTGCACGGAGCGGTGTAGTGAGGATTCTAGCTGCTCGTTTGCTGCCGGGCCGGTAGCGGCGTTGGCAACAGGTGATGGAGAATGACGGGGAGGCCCGCCGACAGGGCCCGTCTGAGCAACACGGGCAGCGAGGGTGGCCCGGTGCTCGGCGCAGGTCGACGCGCGTCTGCCATGGATGCGGTGGGGCGGTGGAACGGGGATCAATGTTAGAAAAGCTTCAGCGCACCCCTACCTGGCGCGCCAAATGTTGGATTTCGGGTTCCGGCAAAACCCTTGAGGTTCGAACTCTGGGGTGCGCATGAAGATCTCTCCTCCCCCCTAGCTCACGCTCTCAGCACAATCTCAAAGCTCAGCACGCCGAACTCGCAGAACAAAGGACACAGGGTTTATACTGGTTCGGGCCACCAATGTGGTGTGGTGGATTGCCTGTTGGGCTGAGGATGAACGAGTACAAGGGTAGAACAGCCTCTTGAGAAGAGGTGTCCTTAAGCTCGGTGAGCTTGTGTGGTTGAGAATGAAATGGATCCGATCCAAGATCCCTCCCCCGTTCTACTATGGTGGCTAGTCCTATTTATAGAGGCCATGGTCCTCTTCCCAAATGTTGGTCGGAAGTGATCCACCAACGCCCAAATTTGAAAGGAGACAACTACTCCCTCCATTCGGAATTACTTGTCGCCGAAATGGATGTATCTAGACGTATTTTAGTTCTAGATACATCCATTTCCGAGAGAAGTAATTCCGAATGGAGGGAGCAGTACAAGTTATCCTGACAAAAGGTGGTCCTCGCCTGGCAAAGGCTCTGGTGGGGACGCCGTCCGGGGCTCCATGGTGACCTCCGTCATGCCATCCTGCTGGTGTTGGTCTTGTTACACCGATATGGAAACCTTTGCCTGATGCCTCGGGACTCCTCGCCCGCGCTTACCTCTTTAGCACCAAAGAGGAAACGAGTACACCACGCGCGCTGGCGCCCGCCTGGCCTCGGTCGTCATGGCTTGCATCACAGGGACCTCGCGAGGTGCCCCTCACCTTGATCTCTCCGCCCCTCGCGAGCCAGCATGGTGAGGCCGCCCGCGAGGTCCTGTGCCATCCGCCTCGCGAGGCTTGGCCCCTCGCGAGGGTCTTGAATGTTCGCTGATGAGGATGGGCCGTACAGGGCCGCAGGCAGGCAAGTCTGGGGACCCCCGTTCCCAGGACGCCGACAGGCTCCACCAGCCCCCTAGGGAAAATACACCTCCCGGTCACCTTTGGTACCCGCGACAACTACCGTACCGAGCTGGTCGACTTCGACATCGCCTGGATCGGCCTCCCGTACAACGCCATCCTCGGGTACCCTGCCCTGGCTCCGTTCATGGCAGCGACTCACCCGACCTACAACCTCATGAAGATGCCGGGGAGCAGCGGCATTCTCACCATGGCCGGGGACACGAAGGAAGCCCTGGCAGCTATAAAGCTCACCTTCAGGGTAGCCACGGCAGCGCGCCCGGCCGACGGAGGCACCCCGGAGCCTAAGGGAGCTGCACCAGCAAAAAAGAAGCAGTTGTTCACTCTAGATCAGGCTGAAACAAAGTAAGTGTCGGTCGAGGAGGACAGGGCCTCGGGAGCCACCTTCACCATAGGCGCCAACCTCGACCCTGACCAAGAAGAGGCACTGGTGAAATTCCTGCATGTGAACAAGGAGGTATTCGCCTGGGTACCCAAGCAGATGGTGAGGGTCCCAAGGGGGGTAATCGAGCACCACTTGAGGGTGTGCCCCAATATGCGCCCTGTGAAGCAGAAGGCGCGATGACGGTCCATGAAGAAGCAGTCCTTCATCATGCAGGAAACCCACAAGCTACAAGCGGCGGGTGTCATCCGCGATGTCCGGTACCCAGAGTGGCTGGTGAACCCCGTCGTCGCGCCCAAGAAAGGCGGGAAGGAACGCATGTGCATCGACTTTACCAACCTCAACAAAGCCTGTCGTCAAGACCCATTCCCGCTTCGGCGCATCGACGAGATCGTCGACTCCACCGCCGAGTGCGGCCTGCTGTGCTTTCTAGATGCTTTCTCGGGTTATCACCAGATCAAGACGGCGGTGGAGGACATGGAGAAGACGGCCTTCCTGACCCCGCGTGGGGTATACTACTACACCTACATGCCGTTCGGACTGGCAACGCTGGGGTGACTTTTCAGCGACTGATGCACATCGCCCAAGGCCAGTAGCTTGGGAGGATCGCTGAGGCCTATGTCGATGACATCGTGGTAAAGTCTTGGGAGGCGAGGACCCTCATTCAAGACCTGGAGGAGACTTTCGCCAGCCTGCACCAGGTGGACCTGTGGCTCAATCTGGAGAAGTGCGTATTTGGCGTCCCCTCTGGCAAGCTGCTGGGTTTCCTCGTATCACACAGGAGGATCGAGGCGAATCCGGAGAAGGTCAAGGTGATAGAAGAGATGAGCCCACCGCAAACCCTCAAGGAGATGCAAAAGCTCGCGGGGTGCGTGACGATGCTGGGGCACTTTATCTCCAAGCTGGGAGAGCGCGCCCTGCCGTTCTTCAAGCTGATGAAGAAGAAGGGCCCATTCGAGTGGACCCCAAAGGCCGACCTAGGATTTCAAGACCTCAAGAGATACCTCACTAGCCCACCGGTGATGGTGGAGCCCCGTCCCCTCGAGCCTCTGGTGCTCTACCTGGTCGCCACACCTCACTCCGCCAGCGCGGCGCTGGTGGCTGTCCGGGAGGAGCACCAGGTCAAGAGCCCGCCTCGCAGCATTGCAGCTTCAGCAGGGGCAAAGCGGCACCGGTACGATGCCACTAGGGCCGTAAAAACGCCACCGAATGACCAGGCCCTACAAGACGGCGGTCCTGGGCCAGCGGAAGCCCTGGCGTGTGACCAAACTCCTGAGGTCCCTCCAGCTCAGGAGGCGCCCCAACCTCCGAAGCCCTCAGGCTCCATCGATGCTCTCGCCCTCGTTGAGCATCCGGTGTAATTCGTCAGCATGGTGCTACGGGATGCGAGGGCATGATATCCCATGCCACAGAAGCTCCTTCTCACGCTCCTAGTGGCCTCACGCAAGCTGCGTCATTATTTCCAAGGCCACCCAATTAAGGTTGTCTCAGCCTACCCACTGGAGAAGGTGCTCCAGAGCCACAACGCTGCGGGAAGAGTCGCCGAGTGGAACATCGAGCTGTAGGCGTTTCAGTTAGAGTTCAGCACAACTAGGGTCATCAAGGGAGCTGCCATCACCGACTTCGTGGCAGAATGGACCGATGCCCCGGAACCCGAAGCGGGCGAGAACCGATCCCTCTCGCCAGGAAGTGAAGCGCCAGATGGCTGGGTCAGGTACTTCGACGGCGCTTTCTCACGTCAGGGCGCGAGGGCTGGAGCCGTGCTCATCTCGCCCACTAAAGACAGGTTGTACTACACCGTGCAGCTCTGCTTCCAGCAGGGCAAGAAGGTCTCCAACAACATCGCGGAATATGAGATGTTAATCACCGGCCTTAAGGCTGATGGAGCCTTGGGGGTGAAGCGTCTCATCATCAAGGGCGACTCTTAGCTAATCGTCAACTTCTCTAACAAGGTGTAAAAGCCGAAGGACGAGCATGGAGGCATACCTCCCGGAGGTACGCAGGATGGAGAAGCGGTTCTTGGGCATGGAACTGCAGCATGTGCCCTGCAACACGAACAGGCAAGCCAACGACATCACTAAAAGGGCGTCAAAGCGTATGCCACAGGAACCAGGCGTCTTCGAGGAGTTGCTCTTCAAGCCTTCCGTGGCCCCTCCGGCTGCGGAGCCGACACCACCCCGAGAGGAGCTTCCCCCGCCACCAGCCTTAGGAGCCCTCGCCTGTGGCCCGACCTCAGGAGCGCGTCTGCTCCTTGTGCTTGAGCCTCAGGAGGGGTATTGCACTGGCGAGTTCAAGGCATACTTCGGGCAAGGAACACTGCCAAAGAAGGAGGAAGACGCGGAGCGCGTGGCCCGGCAGGCTACGGCGTAATACATCCAAGATGGTGAGCTATACATAAAGCGACCAAATGATGTTTCCTTGCGATGCATCTCCAGGAAGCAGGGGTGCGAGCTACTAGCTGACATACACGACGGAGATTGTGGGCATCACTCGTCGTCGCGGACCCTGGTGGGCAAGGCGTTTCGCAGCGGATTCTACGGGCCTACAACACTCAGTGACGCAACCGAGCTGGTGAGATCCTGCAAGGCCTGCTAGTTCCATGCCAGGAAAATCCACCAGCCTGCCCAGGGCCTCCAGACTATCCCACTCTCTTGGCCATTCGCGCTCTCAGGGCTGGATATCCTGGGCCCTTTCCCTCGAGTGCCCGGGGGTTATCGCTACCTCTACGTCACCATCGACAAGTTCACCAAGTGGGCGGAGGTGGAAGCCGTCCGCACCATCCCAGCAGGCTCCACAGTCAAGTTCATCAAGGGCCTCGTGAGTCGGTTTGGGGTCCCTAACCGCATCATCACCGACGATGGCTCGCAGTTCACTAGCAATCTTTTCAAGACATATTGGGCTAACCTTGGAACGCAGATATGCTATGCTTCAGTGGCACACCCCAGGAGCAATGGCCAAGCCGGGTGCGCCAATGCGGAGGTCTTGAGAGGCCTCAAGACTAGGACCTTCAAGAAGAAGCTCGAGGCTTGTGGTAGGGGCTGGCACGACGAGCTCCAGTCCGTGTTGTGGTCCATCCACACCACCGCCACCAAGCCAACAGGCGAGACCCCGTTCTTCCTCGTTTACGGAGCCGAAGCGGTTCTCCCTCACGAGGTCAGGCATCACTCCGCGCGGGTCTTGGCGTTCGACGAGGCACATCAGGACGCCATGCGGGGGATGGACCTCGTGCTGGGGGAGGAACGCCGCTGCCAAGCTTCGCTCTGGGCGGCGAGATACCAGCAGGCGCTGCGACGGTATCACTGCCGCAGCGTCCGCCCCTAGACGCTCGAGGTGGGAGATCTCGTCCTGAGGCGTGCGCTCTCCAGGGAAGGGCTGCATAAGCTCTCACCCATGTGGGAGGGCCCGTTTAGGATTGCCCGCGTCTCCAGGCCTGGCTCCGCACGCCTGGAGACGTAGGACGGGATCCCCATCCAGAACGCCTGGAACATCTAGCACCTCCGGAAGTTCTACCCATGAAGCATGGCCCAGTGCCTGTGAAGGTCTCCGCTCGTGACACTCTCACGTAATAATGAGTGGGGCTGTACACGCCCGGAGTCTCTGGAGTATCGCCCTCGGGACTAGGTTGGTGAGAAGACTAGACTAGGTGCCAGACGTGGCTGTTCATTTGCTTTCTGTAGTTGGCTTGCAACCTTTTTAATGGAATTTGAAGTTCTGGCATTTCTCAATTCGCTTGGTTAAGTCCCTTCTTCTCTCTGTTTCTTCGCTCAGTTCTTGCTTTGCGCCAGGGAGAAAGGCAGTTGCCCGACGCTCTCCCTCGCGCACCTTGCACGGGGGCTGTGCAGGTGTGCGCGTGTGCTGGGCTAACCCGGTCACGGGCACACCTCACCAAAGCCCTGTCACTCCAGATCTTCGGCTCCCCTAATCTTCATGAGGTGCCCTCAATTGAGATCATGATCGGTGCACCCTTCTAAGACCGTGCCCCACGGGTACCGCGACGCGGTGCCCTAGGCCATGATCAGCCTATGCCTAAGGCCTCGCGCAAGGAAAGGTAAGGATTTCCTAACAAATTTTTGCAACTTCGTGTGTCTCCCGAGGTCAACAGCTCCTGAGTTGGCAGTTGGGAAGCCTCACCAGATGCCAGGAGGCACGCGCCCTCGCGAGGTGGAAACTACCTCGGATATGTCAAGTTAAGTCATCCCTCTACGCCTACATAAAGCACAGATGTCGCAACACAATGTAGAAATGATATACATAACACGAGTAGGATAAGAATTATGGTTCATTACACGCCCTCGCAGGGCCCCATACTTGTTTCTTGGAATGCAGGAAGAAATGGAAAGTATAGGAAAAAGGGGCACCCACACCCGCAACAGCTCACGAGGACTGGCCCCCAGCACCTCCCCCTGGACTCAGCCATAGTCCTCTTCGCCCTTCACTTGGGCGCGGTGGCAGGACGACCCGCCGTCGTCCTCGTAGCGAGCCCGGCGACATGTCGGTTGGTCATATCCACCGCTGCTGGAGCTTTCACTGGAGAAGGAGTTGCCGTCGCCAAGGCCGTGCCCGCCCTCGGCGTCGTCACGGCCATCATCAAGACCAGCTCATCATCGCTGCCATTGTCCTCGGGGCAGCACCCTGCATGGCGGCCGTCCTTGCCAAAAACACTCACGTAGAGGGTCGCGACGCCATCATACTTGAAGTGGAGGGTGCACCTCCTGCCCAGGCCGCGTGCATGAGCAAACGTCTGCCAACCGCGGGCCAGGACTGCATTGCCTGCGGCGGAAACCTCCACCGCAACCCACGAGGCCTTCCTGCAGCAGCCGTCAGCCTGCAGCCAGAAGCTGTCGAGACCTACGGCCGGCAGCTCGCCAGCGAAGGAGCGCGGGAGCTGGAGCCAGGTGCCGGCCGACTGCGCCGACCACACCACGAACTCCGGGAACACCTCCGTCGAATGGAAGCATGGCCGAGGGGGCCGGGCGACCACGGCGTGCCTCCCCTCGATGCAAGGGCTGCTCCGCCTGGAACGGCCCCCGCCACGGGAGGAGGCACCACCGCGGCCGCCAGGGACAACGCCGCCGGTTCCCAAGGGAGTATGCCCGCACCCCCGGGGGCCGCGGTAGGGGTCGGAGCATGCTTGCAGGGACGGCCGCGCCCCCTCTTGGGCGGTGGCACTACAAAAAAAGACACATCCGTGACATTTTGGACCGAACGAAATTTTTTTCTGTCATACTTATGACACTTCTATGACGATAATTGTGAAAAAACCCGGTATCATCATAGATGTGGTGGGCTCCTACTTCTATGACAGAAAGTCATGATAGAAAAATGGGCTTTTCGTCCTAGGCGGGCCGAAGATGCAGGTGCATGACATTCTTTGGGTCATCCATCACGGAAAAACCTGTGGTAGAAGCGAGGGCGAGGAAAATTTCTAGGATTTCCCGGTTACAATGGGTGGTGAGGGGCCGAGCGATGCACGTTTCTCTCATACATGTACGCGCGTGTGTGTGAGACGTTGGGGTCTAACTGAACCTGAGCGAGGCGTTGGGCTCTAACTAAACCCGAGCGATTGCACTAGCTACGTTACTGAACCCAAGTGATTCCTTCGCTACTGCTACTAACTGAAGCCGGTCGATGCTGCCTCTGGATGAGCAGTGAGCATTGCTGGGGGTTTGGATGAACAGTTCCCGGTGGGGGTGTGATAGAGGCGAGGGTGTCCCGATGTTTCGATGAGATGGTGGCTATCATTTCCTTTGGGAGTCGACCTTGATGATCCGACTACGAACGTGCGAGACGTCGCACCTTAGCAAACGCTAAACCAACTTCCGAGGGGTTATTGACCATGCCAGAGCACGATCAACCTGACCACGAGGGTCTGTTTCTTGCGAGCAAACGAAGAACAAGCAAGAAACTGAGATTGCAATCAGGATATTACGAATATAAGATGAAAGCTTTATTGATCAAGGTGGGGTTCTGTGACGCCTTTGTCTGGTTGTTGAACACAAACGAAGTACGCGAAGTTGCAGCTATGGCGAACTTTGATCTAAACAAAACCCAAAGTCTAAACGATGCCCTAAGGGCTGTATATATAGAGGAGAGAGGGGGAATTTCGTGGCCCTTGGAGGAGGGGTCCGAAACCAACCCTAACTCTTGTTTCCCCACACATACAGACTCTAAAAACAGCCTATAATCAAGTATTTCGAAATTACATGGGCCTGGCCCAAAAATAAGGTGACGCGGCACCTAGAATAGCCTCTGGAGAAATTTATGAAGTGGCATCTTGTATATTTCGTCCAAGGCTTTATGCACTCCTTATAGTGGCTCCAAAATCCTGAAGTCATCACTTGTAACTCCGTTCTTGATCACCTTGCGCATGCCATCATCTCCATGCTTGGTCTTGCTCCAGTGTTCCTCCCTCTTATCCATGCCAAGACCTTCATTTGTAAGCAAAACAAATGTATCCAATTTAGGCAGCATCATATTCTCATGAACATTAGAATCATTACAAAGAAACAAAAGTACCTGGTAATTTAATTGACGTGCGCGAGCTCTAGTAATTGGTCCAGTATGTATAGCAGCAGGGGATGTGGGTGTAACAATGGTATTGATGTCCTCATCATCCTCCCCTTCTTGAAATGAAGTCATCCTCGACGGAAGCTCATCTTCCTTACCCAAATAAGGCTTCAAATCTGCAATGTTAAAAGTGGGACTAACCCCAAAATTTGCAGGCAGCTCAAGTTTATATGCATTATCATTTATTTTCTCTAACACCTTAAAAGGACCATCAGCACGTCGCATTTCTCTCCATCTTTCCTCTAGAAAAGTTTGTGACAATTTCTCGATAATTTTTTCAAGAATGGTATTGACTCAAGCTTTCAAACGCAAAAGGAATCACTCAATTCCGAGTTGATATGAGGAGTCAAAAAATTCTAAAACTGGCCTGGAAAACTGGAATAAACTGTGTTCCTGAACTTCGGAGGGCAAAAAGACCTATCTAGAAGCCTATTTTGAGGTGCCAAATATTGAACTTTCTTTTGCAACTATTAAGATGCGGCTCGTCGCTAGCTTTCATTTGAGTACTCTCGGAGACAAAACGGACTTCGTATAAGGAAGTTATGCCTATTTTACTAAACAGTGCACAAAACAGATTCCAATCCTAATTCAACTACGAGATTGAGTCTAGATAGATCCGAATTTTGTTTTTTTTCTTCTCTTTTTTTCCTCACACTTTTTTCGTTTTATTTCTTTTTTTCTCTCTCCCTCTTTCCAAGACAAACTAGATAAGATGCAGATTGGATCTAGCGAAGATGTGAACGACCTCAACTATGATTGTGACAAAGAATGATGGGTAGCACGTGGTGGAAATTGAGGGATGGATGGTGGATAGTGGAAGGGATAACGATGCAGCGGCGACGTGACTAATGTGAACAGAACTTGAAACTCTAAACGAACTAGACACTAAGACCAGCAACTCGACACGAGGATGCAACCGATAATTCAACTATGCAAGCAATGAAAAGGAAATTGCAAAGGCTCAGACTGGCTTGGACAAAGGATGAATAGATCTAACTTTTTTTGTGGCTTTTTCTTGGACAATAGGTAAGAAAATAAATCTAATCTAGGAAAAACTGGAAATTCTCACCGAGTAACCTGAAAACTGATACCACTTGATAGAGGCGAGGGTGTCCCGATCCTTCGATGAGATGATAACTATCGATTTGGTGGAGACAACTTTGACGATCCGACTACAAACATGCACGACGTTGCGCCTTAGCAATCGCTAAACCAATCTCCTGAGGTTATTGACGATGCTAGAAGCACAGTCAGCGTGACCACGATGGTCTATTCCTGCAAGCAATCGAAGAACAACCAAGAATATGATAATGCAATCTGAATATTGCGAATATAGATGAAGTATTGATAAAGGTGGGGATTCGAAAGTGGTCTTGGTCTGGTCATTGGACACAAACGAAGTACACAAAGTTGTAATGGCTAACTTTTAACTAAACAAATCCCAAGGAAAAAGCTACTAGATGGATCTACTTATATAGGAGCAAGGGGTGGCGGCCAAGGAGGTGGGAGGATGTCCCAAGGCATCCTAAAACTAACCCTAGGTCGTACAAGGCTCTTGAGCCCAAGTGGAGGTGGTGCAACACCTTTGGACTTATTGTTTGACTCGGATTCTGCTACAACGTCAGATTGTTTCGTCCATATCTCAATGCTCCGGACGAATTTGAAGGTCAATCCAATTGGGATGGAAAGAGCACGAAATCTAGTTTCCAACAAAAAAAGAGCACCCAATTAGGAGTTTGTATAAAAAGTTGTTGGCGTTTTGAGTTAGTATGTCTGTGCAGTCCGAATCTGAATCCAGAACGTGAGAGACTTGGACTCTATCTTCTCTTGGGCCAAAAGGGACGTGAGAGAACTTTTTGAAAAGCAAGTAAACATCTCTTTCTCCCTTATCTTCATATGTGGATTATACAAATGTCCCATACACCTGCAATTAGACAAAACACAAAAGTTTGTGAAGTATTTTTGTTCTGGATAACATAAATAGATTATTGAATAGTTTGCACTAGAAATCACCTGAAAAATATGCATGTATGCAATATTTTTGGTCGTATCCAAGGTAGTCATGTCCTCATCATTCAATCTTGCGGTGCTCGATCCCAGTGACAGAAAGCGAACGACACGTATTGTATTGTTTCCATCGAGGATAAAAAGATGGGTTTTAGATCATATTGCATGATTTTATCCCTCTACATCATGTCATCTTGCTTAAGGTGTTACTCTCTTCTTATGAACTTAATACTCTAGATGCATGCTGGATAGCGGTCGATGTGTGGAGTAATAGTGTAGATGCAGAATCGTTTCGGCATACTTGTCATGGACGTGATGCCTATATACATGATCATGCCTAGATATTCTAATAATTATTCGCTTTTCTATCAATTGCTCGACAGTAATTTGTTCACCCACGGTAATACTTATGCTATCTTGAGAGAAGACAGTAGTGAAACCTATGGCCCTGGGTCTGTTTTCCATCATACAAGTTTCCAATCTATTTTATTTTGCAATCTTTACTTTCAATCTATATCATAAAAATACCAAAAATATTTATCTTATTATTATCATCTCTATCAGATCTCACTCTTGCAAGTGGATGTGAAGGGATTAACAACCCCTTTATCGCGTTGGTTGCGAGGTTCTTGTTTGTTTGTGTAGGTACGAGGTGACTCGCGTGTGGTCTCCTACTGGATTCATACCTTGGTTCTCAAAAACTGAGGGAAATACTTACGCTGCTTTATTGCACCACCCTTTCCTCTTCAAGGGAAAACCAACGCAGTGCTCAAGAGGTAGCAAGAAGGATTTCTGGCGCCATTGCCGGGGAGATCTACACCAAGTCAAGACATACTGATGAGGACATCAATACCATTGTTACACCCACGGCCCCTGCTGCTATACATACTGGACCAATTACTAGAGCTCGCGCACGCCAATTAAATTATCAGGTACTTTCGTTTCTTGGTAATGATTCTAATGTTCATGAGAATATGATGCTGCCTTAATTGGATACATTTGTTTTGCTTACAAATGAAGGGCCTGGCATGGATAAGAGGGATGAACACTGGAGGAAGACCAAGCATGGAGATGATGGCATGCACAAGGGGATCAAGAATGGAGTTACAAGTCATGATTTCAGGACTTTGAAGCCACCATAAGGAGTGCATGAAGCCTTGGACGAAATATACAAGATGTCATTTCACAAATTTCGTTCAGAGGCTATTCTAGATGTCATTTTAGAGTCCGTATGTGTGGGGAAACAAGAGTTAGGGTTGGTTTCGGACCCCTCCTCCAAGGTCCACAAAATTCCCCCCTCTTCCTCCATATATACATCCCTTAGGGCGTCGTTTAGACTTCGGGTTTTTTTTAGATTAGAAGTTCGCCATAGCTGCAACTTCGCGTTCTTCGTTTGCGTCCAACGACCAGACCAAGACGTCACAGAACGCCACCTTCATCAATAAAGCTTTCCTCTTATATTCGCAACATCCAGATTGCAATTTCAATTTCTTGATTGTTCTTCGTTGCTTGCCGGAAATAGAACCTCGTGGTCAGGTTGATCGTACTCCGGCGTGGTCAATATCCTCTCGGAGTTGGTTTAGCGATTGCTAAGGCGCGACGTCCTCGCACATTCGTAGTCGGATCGTCAAAGTCAACTTCCACCAAAATGATAGCCACCATCTCATCGAAAGATCGGGCCCGTCGCCTCTATTAAGTGGTATCAGATTTCTAGGTTGCTCAGTGAGATTTTACAATTTTTCATAGTTTAGATCGAGTCTGTTCTTCATACCTATAGTCCACGAAAAAGCCAAAAAAATTAGGGTTAGTTCATCCTATCCGAACCAATCTGAGCCTTTGCATAATCTTTTCTGTATTTGCTTTGTTGAATTTGTGGTTGCATCGTCGTGTCAAGTTGCTGGTCTTAGCATCTAGTCCTTTAGAGTTTCGAGTTCTGTTCACAGGTTGTCATGTTGCTGCTGCCATATATCACCACCGCGGCATTATCATCGTTGTTGCCATATACCACCACCACACCAACTTCATCGTCGCTGCCATATTCACCACCAATCTGAGTCGATATACGCCACCACATATCCGCCGCCATCACGCCAATCCGAGTCCACCTGCAACATATATCCGCCACCAGCCCGATTTCCACCAGATTTATCGCCGCCACCAGTCCGAGATTCCACCAGATTCATCTCCGCCACCAGTTCTAGTCCGAGTCCAGTAATTGTTGCTTTATTTTCGATTTTCAGATCACGCGATACTCCGAGTCGTGATAGAGTAGGACTCCCCAACTTTCGAGCCATCCGCAGAAGAAAAATAGTTCCAAACTCAAAAAAAAAACTAAGTCTAGAAAATTCTGGCTAGGCAGTTTTTAGACCATTTGTAGAGTTTTTCGAAAAAATTGTTGCGGAGCAAAAAAATAGAGGGAAAAAAGTGAAAAAAAGAAAAAAAAATTCAGAGCGTGCTCCTCCCTTGTTTATGTGCAGCGTCGTGATTTTGTTAGTGTTCTAGGCTCGCGTCTCTAGCACGGTCTAGCCTAGGACCAGCACAGTACCATCGTTGAGCGTTTATTCAACTTTGCATCTTTGAATTGATTATTGCTGACCCTTTTTGCTACCATATTATAAGACTTCCTAGCTCCACATACATCTATGTCGTGTGTTTGACTCTCCCTGGTAATCGCCATATCCAAGCTTTGAGAGTTTTGACTACGACGGTTGTTGATCACCGCCTGCTGCTGGGTAAGAACTGGTAAGAATTTGAGATTTGCTTGACGGATTTGTGATTGTCCACCACTTACTAGTAGTCTGTAGGGTCATATTCTTGTGTGTTTCTATTACTGCTAACCATGGCAGGATCACAAGCCGATGAGACTGACTGGGGGAACATGACAAACAAAAAGTTACATGATAAGTTTTAGCAATCTATGAGTAGACAGGTGGAAGATGTGCTAAATATATTTGAAGAGGCCATGGAGAAGATAGATGGCATTGAGAAGGCGTTCGAAACAAAGCTCGATAACAAGTTTAATGAATTGCTCACGCGTCTTCCACCGCCCGCTGCACCTGTCGCACCTCTACAACAATAACAACATCGTCTTCCAAATCAAGTGGGACGAGCACAACGCGTTCCCATTGAGCCTGGTCAAACTTCTGGTGCTGTTGTACCTATTGTTGGTGCTTCTATCGCTCCTGCTGCTACTGCAGAGGTGGAGGACCATTACGAGGATGAGGTTGATCAAAATCAGAACTACATGCAACCACCAGCACCACCACCACCAGGTCGTCCTCATGCATATCATCGCAACGGTAGGGCTGCACCACCACTTGAGGTACGGGATCATGACCATCTTCCTAAACTGAAATTGAATATTCCACCATTTGAGGGTAGATACGTTCCTGATATATATCGTACTTGGGAGTTAGAAACTGAACAACATTTTACATGTTTACAATATCCTGAGGAGAGAAGTGTTCCTGCTGCTGTTTGTGCTTTCACTAGTTTTGCATGTGTTTGGTGGTCTGAACATTGTAGATTATATCCCATTCCAGCTACTTGGGCTGCTTTGAAAGCTACTATGCGTACTCGTTGGGTTCCACCTTATTATCAATGTGAATTACTTCAAAAATTGCAGTGCTTAAGACAAGGAATTTTTTTTGTAGAAGAATATTATCAGGAATTACAAACTGGCATGACTAGATGTGGTATTGTCGAGGAGAATGAAGCTATGCTTGCATGTTTTATGGGTGGATTAAATAGAGAGATTCAGACAATTCTAGAGTATAAGGACTATACTAATATCACTCGTTTATTCCATCTTGCTTGTAAAGCTGGACGTGAAGTGCAGGATCGACAGGCATTGGCGCGAACTAACTTTTCTGCAGGTCGATCTTCATCATGGACACCATGTGCATCCTCTACTTCCACCAGACCAGCACCTCCATCAGGTGCCACCTCAAGCCGTGATACAAGAAAGCAGACACAACCACCACTATCTGCCAAGAGCACACCTGCCGGGCCTGCGCAGAGCTCTTCTTCCATGGCATCAACAGGGCACACAAGTGATATTATTTGTCGTCGTTGTAAGGGAAGAGGACATTTTGCAAGAGAATGCAAATCTCAGCGTGTGATGATTGTTAAATACTGAGGATGGTGGGTATGAGTCTGCTTGTGACTAGGATGAGGAGACTTTGGCTCTTATTACACATGAAGAACACGGTGCAGATGATTCTGATCATGAGACGCAATACATGGCTCCTGAAGATGCTGACATGTATGAATGTTTAGTTGCTCAACGTGTTTCGAGTGTACAGGTTACACAAGCTGAGCAAAATCAGTGGCATAATTTGTTCCATACAAAGGGAGTTGTGAAGAAACATTATGTTCGCGTCATCATAGATGGAGGGAGCTGCAACAACTTGGCTAGCATGGATATGGTGGAGAAGCTATCTCTCACCACAAGACCACATCCACATCTTACTACATCCAATGGTTCAACAACAGCGGCAATGTTAAGGTAACACGTACTGTTCGTGTGCATTTTAGTATCTCTACATATGCTGATTATGTTGATTGTGATGTGGTACCTATGCAAGCATGTTCCTTATTACTTGGTAGACCATGGCAATTTGATAAAAATTATGTACCCATGGTAGAAAGAATTAGTATACTCTTGTTCATAAGGATAAAAATATTACTTTGCTTCCTATGACTCCTGATTCCATTTTGAAAGATGATATTAATAGAGCTAATAAAGCAAAATAGGAGAAAAATAAGAGTGAAAATCAGATTGTGGCAAAAGAATTTGAGCAACAAATGAAGCCTAATAATAAACCATCTACTGTTGCTTCTGAAATTAAATTGAAAAGTGCATGTTTACTTGCCACCAAATCTGATATTGATGATCTAGATTTTAGCAAATCTGTTTGCTATGCTTTTGTGTGGAAAGAGGCATTATTTTCATTCGAGGACGTGCCTTCCTCTTTGCCTCCCGCTGTCACTAATATTTTGCAGGAGTTCGCTAACGTCTTTCCACAAGACGTGCCACCGGGATTACCACCTATTCGAGGGATTGAGCATCAAATGGACTTAATTCCTGGTGCATCATTACCCAACCGTGCACCATACCGTACCAATCCAGAGGAGACGAAGGAGATTATGTGTCAAGTACAAGAGCTGCTCGATGAAGGTTATACGCGTATCCCTTAGTCCTTGTGCTGTTCCTATTATTTTAGTACCGAAAAAGGATGGTACATCGCGTATGTGCGTTGATTGTAGAGGCATTAATAATATTACTATTCGTTATCGTCATCCTATTCCTAGGCTAGATGATATGCTCGATGAATTGAGTGGCTCTACAATATTCTCCAAAGTTGATTTGCATAGTGGTTACCATCAAATTCGTATGAAATTCAGAGATGAATGGAAAACGACATTTAAAACTAAGTTTGGATTATATGAGTGGTTAGTCATGCCTTTTGGGTTAACTAATGCACCTAGTACTTTCATGAGATTAATGAACGAAGTTTTACGTGATTTCATTGGATGATTTGTGGTAGTTTACTTTGATGACATATTGCTTTATAGCAAATCTTTGGAGGAACATTTGGAACATTTACGTGCTGTTTTTATTCCTCTACATGATGTATGTTTGTTTAGTAACCTTGGTAAGTGCACCTTTTGCACCGACCGAGTTTCTTTTCTTGGCTATGTTGTTACTCCACAGGGAATTGAAGATGATAGAGCCAAGATTGAAGCTATTGAGAGTTGGCCGCAGCCCAAAACGGTCACACAAGTAAGGAGTTTCCTTGGCCTCGCTGGTTTTTATAGGCGTTTTGTGAGAGATTTCAGCACCATTGCTGCACCTCTCAACGAGCTTACAAAGAAGGATGTGCCTTTTGTTTGGGGTACCGCACAGGAAGAAGCCTTCACGATATTGAAAGATAAGTTGACACATGCTCCTTTACTCCAACTTCCTGATTTTAATAAGACTTTTGAGCTTGAATGTGATGCTAGTGGTATTGGATTAGGAGGTGTGTTATTACAAGATGGAAAACCTGTTGCATACTTTTCTGAAAAATTGAGTGGGCTTAGTCTGAACTATTCTACTTATGATAAAGAATCATATGCTCTTGTTCGGACCTTAGAAACATGGCAACATTATTTATGGCCCAAGGAATTTGTTATACATTGTGATTATGAATCTTTAAAACACATTAAAAGTCAAGAAAAACTGAACCGTAGACATGCTAAATGGGTTGAATTCATTGAGACTTTCCCTTATGTCATTAAACACAAGGGTAAAGAAAATATTATTGTTGATGCATTGTCTCGTCGTTATACTATGCTTTCACAACTTGACTTTAAAATATTTGGTTTGGAGACCATCAAAGATCAATATGTGCATGATGCTGAATTTAAAGATGTATTGCAGAATTGTAAGGAAGGGAGAACTTGGAACAAGTTCGTTCTTAACAATGGATTTGTGTTTCGTGCTAACAAGCTATGCATCCCAGCTAGCTCCGTTCGTCTTTGTTGTTGCAGGAGGCGCATGGAGGAGGAGTAGTGGGACACTTTGGCGTGAATAAGACGGAGGACATACTTGCTACACATTTCTTTTGGCCAAAGATGAGACGGGATGCTGAGCGTTTTGTTCCTCGCTGCACTACATGTCAAAAAGCTAAGTCACGACTCAATCCTTATGGTTTATATATGCCTTTGCCTGTACCTAGTGTTCCTTGGGAGGATATATCTATGGAATTTGTTTTAGGTTTACCTCGAACAAAGAAGGGGGGGATAGCATATTTGTTGTCGTGGATTGATTCTTGAAAATGGCACACTTTATACCATGTCATAAAAGCGATGATGTTGTTAATGTTGCTGATTTGTTCTTTCATGAAATTATTCGCTTGCATGGTGTGCCAAATACTATTGTTTCAGATCGTGATACTAAATTTCTTAGCCACTTTTGGAGATGTTTATGGGCTAAGTTGGGGACTAAACTGCTTTTTAGTACTACTTGTCACCCCCAAACTGATGGACAAACTGAAGTAGTCAATCGAACATTGTCTACTATGCTTAGGGCTGTTTTGAAGAATAATAAGAAAATTTGGGAAGAATGCTTGCCTCATATTGAATTTGCTTATAATCGTTCATTGCATTCTACTACTAAGATGTGCCCTTTTGAAATTGTGTATGGTTTCCTACCTCGTGCACCTATTGATTTGTTGTCTCTTCCATCTTCGGAGAAGGTTAATTTTGATGCTAACAAACGTGCTGAATTGATTGCGTATGCATGATAAATATAAACTTGCTGGAGATAAGGGTAGAAAACATGTTGTGTTTGCACCTGGAGATCTTGTTTGGTTACATTTGCGTAAGGATAGATTTCCTAATTTGCGCAAATCAAAGCTAATGCCATGTGCTACTGGTCCTTTTAAGGTGTTAGAGAAAATAAATGATAATGCATATAAACTTGAGTTGCCTGCAGATTTTGGGGTTAGTCCCACTTTTAACATTGCAGATTTGAAGCCTTATTTGGGTGAGGAAGATGAGCTTCCGTCGAGGACAGCTTCATTTCAAGAAGGGGAGGATGATAAGGACATCAATACCATTGTTACACCCACAGCCCCTGCTGCTATACATACTGGACCAATTACTAGAGCTCGTGCATGCCAATTAAATTATCAGGTACTTTCGTTTCTTGGTAATGATTCAAATGTTCATGAGAATATGATGCTGCCTAAATTGGATACATTTGTTTTGCTTACAAATGAAGGGCCTGGCATGGATAAGAGGGATGAATACTAGAGCAAGACCAAGCATGGAGATGATGGCATGCGCAGGGGGATCAAGAACGGAGTTACTAGTGATGATTTCAGGACTTTGAAGCCACCATAAGGAGTGCATGAAGCCTTGGACGAAATATACAAGACGTCACTTCATAAATTTCGTCCAGAGGCTGTTCTAGGTGCTGCATCACCTTATTATTGGGTCAGGCCCATGTATTTTTGAAATACTAAAGTGTAGGCTGTTTTTAGAGTCTGTATGTGTGGGGAAACAAGAGTTAGGGTTGGATTCAGACCCCTCCTCCAAGGGCCACGAAATTCCCCCCTCTTCCTCCATATATACAGCCCTTTGGGCGTCGTTTAGACTTAGGGTTTTGTTTAGATGAAAAGTTCGCCATAGCTGCAACTTCGTGTACATCGTTTGTGTCCAACGACCAGACCAAGACATCACAGAACCCCACCTTCATCAATAAAGCTTTCCGCTTATGTTCGCAATATCCAGATTGCAATTTCAATTTCTTGCTTGTTCTTCGTTGCTTGCAGGAAATAGACCCTCGTGGTCAGGTTGATCGTGCTTCGGCGTGGTCAATAACCTCTCGGAGTTGGTTTAGCGATTGCTAAGGCGCGACATCCTCGCACGTTCGTAGTCGGATCGTCAAAGTCGACTTCCACCAAAACGATAGACACCATCTCATCGAAAGATCGGGCCCCTCGCCTCTATCACATACCAAGTACCCATCACAACTCTTATCCTCCGCATTACATTATTTGTCATTTGCCTCTCGTTTTCCTCTCCCCCACATCACTCTTGCCGTTTTATTCGCCCTTTTTCGTTCATCTTCTTCCCGTATGTATCTTTATTTGTGTTTCCATGTTCCTTCTATTTGCTTGCATCTTTGCTTGCTAAAAATCTATTGATATGGATCCACTTAAAGTGTTCTACTTGGATCATCTTCGATCCTTACACGCTCGTGCTGAAACCCCAACTAGCCTAGTTGATCGGAAATCTTTAGATGAGCATGCTCATTTTGCGCGTCACCGTTTATCTGAAAAAGGGAGACTCTTATGGGATCAAATAAACAGATTACTATGTTATGCTTAGAATCTTTGTGAAATTATTGATCTTACTTGTTGCTCTAAGATCCTAAAAAGCACCTCCCCTACCTATGTGAGTTTAATGATAATGAAATCTTATCTTCTTATGCAAAGGGTGTTATAGTTACTACGATATCAAACAAATTGAAGAATTTGTTGCTTTTAAGGGTGCTTATGAAGTTGCTTCTTTGTTTGAAAAGTTTGATATTACTCCCTACAAATCTGAAAATTTGGACATACTTAAATATTTCTATAAAAACTATGCTCATAATGTGTATGTTAAAGAATTTATTGAAAGAATGACCCTTGCTTCGGAAGAAAATAATGATATGCATGAATCTATAGATAATTATGATTCTGATGATTTGACTGAAATATCTCTTGATGAACATGATGCTTGCTATTCTTGTGGCCATGATGCCAATATTTATGAAGATGAATTTGCTATAGTTCCTTATGTTAAACATGAGATCGTTGCTATTGAACCCATACTTGATAGTTCCTTCGATAAAAAGCATGATTGCAATGATGTTATCATAAATTCTCTTAATGAGAATTGTGTTAAATGATATGCAAAAACTCAAGCTTGTGGATGCTAGTTTTGCTATGACCACTATTTTTTGCAATGATCATGATTGGGGTGATTCTTCTTTTGATCTTGAAAATTAATTTAAACCCCATGATGAATATGAGATTGATAATAGTGTTTGCAATATTATTGAAAGTGTGTTTGGAAGAGTGTCAACTTTAGATCCCACATATTTGGATCATGTTCAATCTTATGAAGTTTTTGATAAAAGTGGGTTTGGAGAGGTCATGACTTTAGTTAATGTTAATCCCACTATTTTGGAAGAGTGTCAACTTTGCATACATGTGGATCGTGTTAAGAATATGTTTTGTGATACCTATATTGTTGGATTTGCTTATGATCCTACATGTAATTATTATGAGAGAGGAAAATATGATTGTATAAATTTTCATGTTACTAAATTACCCCTCGTTATGTTGAGATTGCTATTGTTTCTTTCTACTTCCTTGCATATGCTAGTTTTTGCTTGCCTTGATAATTTGTTTTCCTATAATATGCCTATGCATAGGAAGTATGTTATACTTAGATGTGTTTGTCACGTGTTTTATGATGCTCTCTTTGTGCTTCAATTCTTGTCTTTCATGTGAGCATCGTTGAAATCTTATGCCTAGCTATAAGGCTTTAATGAAAAGCGCTTGTTGGGAGACAACCCAATATTTTTTCCTTGCTGTTATTCAATAAATAATTTATCTAGCCTCTGTTTTGGTTGTCTTTTTTGTGTTTAATTAGTGTTTGTGCCAAGTAGAACCGTTGGGAAGACTTGGGGAAAGTCTTTTTAATCTTGCTGTAAAAAACAGAAACTTTAGCGCTCACGAGAATTGCTGCCATGTTTTATTGGAGAGGGATATTTAGTTAATTCTTTTTGCAGATGATTAATAGATAAATTCCTCACGTCCAGGAATTTATTTTAGAATTTTTGGTGTTCCAGAAGTTTGCGTTAGTTACAGATTACTACAGACTGTTCTGTTTTTGACAGATTCTGTTTTTCGTGTGTTGTTTGCTTATTTTGATGAATCTATGGCTAGTAAAAGAGTTTATAAACCATAGAGAAGTTTGAATACAGTAGGTTTAGCACCAATATAAATAAATAATTAGTTCATTACAATACCTTGAAGTGGTGGTTTGTTTTCTTTTACTAACGGAGCTCACGAAGATTTTCTTTTAAGTTTTGTGTTGTCAAGTTTTCAAGTTTTGGGTAAAGATTTGATGGATTATGGAAGAAGGAGTGGCAAGAGACTAAGCTTGGGGATGCCCATGGCACTCCAAGGTAAAATAAAAGGACACCAAAAAGCCTAAGCTTGGGGATGCCCCGGAAGGCATCCCCTCTTTCGTCTTCGTCTATCGGTAACTTTACTTGGAGCTATATTTTTATTCGCCACATGATATGTGTTTTGCTTGGAGTGTCTTGTATGATTTGAGTCTTTTCTTTTTAGTTTACCACAATCATCCTTTCTGCACACACCTTTTGAAAGAGACAAACATGAATTGGAATTTATTTGAATACTCTATGTGCTTCACTTATATCTTTTGAGCTATATAGTTTTTGCTCTAGTACTTCACTTATATCTTTTAGAGCACGGTGGTGGTTTATTTTATAGAAATAATTGATCTCTCATGCTTCAATTATATTATTTTGAGAGTCCTTTAGAACAACATGGCAATTTACTTTTAGGCATAATAAAAACTTTCATCTAAGTGCATTGAATACTAAGAGAAGTTTGATACTTGATGATTGTTTTGAGATATGGAGATAGTGATATCAAAGTTGTGCTAGTTGAGTAGTTGTGAATTTGAGGAATACTTGTGTTAAAGTTTGCAAGTACCCTAGCATGCACGTATGGTAATCGTTGTGTAACAAATTTGAAACATGAGGTGTTATTTGATTGTCTTCCTTATGAGTGGCGGTCGGGGACGAGCGATGGTCTTTTCCTACCAATCTATCCCCCTAGGAGCATGTGCGTAATACTTGGTTTTTGATTACTTGTAGATTTTTGCAATAATTATGTGATTACTTTATGACTAATGTTGAGTCCATCGATTATACGCACTCTCACCCTTCCATCATTGCTAGCCTCTTCGGTACCGTGCATTGCCCTTTCTCACCTTGAGAGTTGGTGCAAACTTTGCCGGTGCATCCAAACCCCGTGATACGATATGCTCTATCACACATAAACTGATGTGGAGCATCCTACGTTCATCTCCATGTACACCTTCATAGCACATCAAGCCCCAAGTGGACCTACCGGACTTAAGGTGAACCCGCTCCTCTTCAAGACTTACATGAATATCTATGGGACTTTGTCGCTACCTAACCACGGAACGTTGTGCATCATTAGGTACGAGGGCGACCGCCGCCAAGCAGCTAAGGAGCTTCACGGAGGCCAAGGAGAAGGACCCCAAGGTCACAAGGAAGAAGAAGGAGTGCATGAAGACCAACTCTGCACCTCCCAGGCGACCCCGTGCCCACGGGCCTCGAAGACCCCGTGCGCACGGGCTACACAGAGAGCTGGCGCTGGAGCACCCCATGCGGACGGGCTTGTACCGTGCCCACGGGACCCCCGTGCGCACGGGCCCAACTTACCCCGTGCGCACGGGCCCTACAGGATGGACGGCTGTGATTGCTGTTTGGGCCTCCTCTTCATCCACTTCGTCGCTCACCTCCAGCCACCTATATATTCCGTACCTAGACCATTTGTGAGGGTTAGCAAAGGATATGATAGACATATGAGAGCTTTGCTCCATGGATCCACTCCACTAGGAGATCAAGACCTCCTCTTGGAGTGACCAACCTCAAGACCTCCTAAGGGAGAAGATCCCTAGTGGATAGATCCCCATCATAGAATTACCAAGACCTCATTCCTCATAGGATTGGGATGAACTAGTACCTTGTATCTTTCCTTTGTTGTCTTTGAATCATTGTATCTCTCTTTGTGTGATTGGATCTAGCATATGTGTGATTGGATCTAGTCAATTGAGTGTTTTCCCTCTTGTGTTCATCTTGTTCTTGGGGATTCCCCCTCCAATTCGTGAAAGATCTCCACTTAGGGTTCCACCCTATATCATTTTGGTATCATGAGCCAAGGTTTCTCACGAAATTGGAGCCCCCCCTCTTTGTTTTCTAGCCTAGTTTTGTTGATTTCGTCCTAAATTCGAAAATTCCCCACCAAAAATAGCCCCAATTTTTTTTATGATTTCTTGGTTTTGATGATGTTTTGTTGGATTTGATCCATAGATTTGCTTGGTTTCAAGTGGATCTAGCTTTCTCCCATCTTTTCCCCACCATCCATCCCCAAAATCTCCCCAATTTTGCCCAACAAGTCTCCATTTTCCGCCACGAAATCGCGAATTTGCCGCCCACCCCGTGCCCACGGACCCCAGACCCCGTGCGCACGGGACCCCGGAAACTCTCTGGACACCCCGTGCCCACGGACCTGTACCGTGAGCACGGGACCCCGTGCCCACGGGCCCCTACCCCCGTGCACACGACCCCCCAGGATAGCCGCGAGTGCTTCACCGTTTTGGCCATAACTTCCACATCCGGAGTCCGATTTTCGCGTTCTTTAGCTCGTTGAGTAGCTATTGACATCCCCCATCCATCTAGATAGGTACCATCACCATTTGACTCCATCAAAGTTTTGGAACTTTGGCATCTTTTCCTAGGGCGTCCACCACAACCTCCGCATAACCACCACAAACTTCTGCAACCTAACCAATTTTGTTCCTTATAGCATTTGTGGTTGCTTCAGTAGCAATTCGAGTCTCCTAAGGTGTTTCGGCTACTTAGGGATGATTGTTTCTTGACCAACCACCACCACCATAACTCCCGCACAGGCTTACACCATACACTTCTTCCACCCCAACTTAACCCAATTTTGTTTGTGTTGTGAGTTGTGTCTCCTAAGGTGTTTCGGCTACTTAGGGACCGAGCTTCCAACTCCGACTCCATGTATAGTCCACCCACCTTACCCTCCTCTTCCGCATTGCCTACTCGCATAACCCATCATTGCATTTCGCAATTCCCATTGAGCTTCCGCAACACCACCACCGCATCCCGCTACCACCATTTGACTTTTGCCCTTGAGATTTTGAGTTCGCGGTTTTTACTGTTTCCTAAGGTGTTTCGGCTACTTTGGGATGAGTCTCTATCATCTTGGTATCTACATCAAGAACACCGCCACTCACCATCTCCAAGGACGGTAACCTCGACGACACCATTGTACAATCACCCTTGCAATTGCATTGATAACCCCTAGCCCATTTTGCGTAACTTGCCTATCGAGACTAGCCATTTGAGTATTGCCGGCAACGTTCCTTGTGCACATTAGTGATCTACACCTCCCATTGCATACATATCATATCGGTATCATATCATCCCTTGTGCCTCAAGTTTGTTCCCGCATATACACAATCGCTATCTTGGTTTGTGCATTTCGCAAAGTGGCCATATACATCAAAAAGAAAGAGAATAAGCTTTTAAGCAAAAGAAAAGAAAGCAAAGAGCTTGTAAGCAACAGCCATAGCATCGCCACATTGCATACCATACTACCATATTGATCATCTTGGATCATCGTATGCGAAACACCGGAACATCATACACATAGCATACTTGGGATAGAAAGCTCAACATCTTGCATCTTATAGGTTGTGCACAAGTGTCGTATCCGCCTATTGACCAATCGTGCTAGCGTCTCTCTTGAGTTGTGCAACACAAGCGTTTTCCGTGGTTTCCACATTTTGTGCTCATTCCTTTGTTGCACGACCCCATTTATCTATCCGTGTGTGTGTTTCCGTGTGCCACATATTGCTATTGGTCTACTTGTTTCACTTGCGAATTTGTGAATCTTTTCCAACATTATTGACTCTTGCTAACAATTTGCATCAAATTTTTGTGCCACTATCCTCACCGAGCTCCACCATAAGCCTTATTTGTGTAGGTGTGAGAATTGACAAGATCCGGTACCAATTGTGCTATTTCCTTGATACATTATTGAGTGATCATTGATCCATCTTCAACATTGGATAAGGTACATTGGTCTAGTTCTTTCCCTTCTTCCACTCATATTTGCTCGAGTCTTGTGATGGATAGGCAAGGCGTTTCATCTCCGGTCTTTGACAACAACGATGGCGTGAACAACTACATCACCAAAGCGTCCATCTTCGATCTACAACGACAAATGCAAGGCGCACAATCTACCTTGCGAGAGCGCATCGAGAACCTCTCCATCGACATTCGCCACTCCGAAGCAAGGAAAAGGGACTACATCGACAACAAGCTTTCCACGCAAAAGGAGGAGCAAGACGCAAGGATGGAGGAGATTCGGGCCTTGATCAAGTCTACTTCCCCTTCGTCATCTTCAAGGCATCGGCAAGCACATCGATCCTCTTCGGAGCGCCCAAGTGACACAAGCGCAAGTCGTCCACGTCCACATCTCCATGGCGACCACCATCATGTTCGTGATCCATATCGTCATGAAGGGCATGTCACCTCCAAGCAACATGTGCACAATGACAACGAACAACATCTACTACGAGCTCAAGCATGACAACGACATCATCAACGTGAAGATGCTCAACACGCGCAAACGTACAAGTCCGAACAAGCCCTACTTCACGCCAAGTCCAAACTTCATGACCACAAGAGAAGACCGCGAGACAAGCACCACCAAGAGCATGCTACGGCTACAACAACCTCTTCGGCATCTTCGCCAAGTGCTATCAAGGCATCTTCGCCTTTGGACGTAGGGCATCTTCGCCTACTTCCCATGAGTTCGCCTACATCAACATCTTCAACTACAAGGCGACCAACTACGAGCGAGGAAGACACTTCCATATTCGGAAGCCCCTCAAGGAAGATGGCCGAGCATGGGAATTTCCCCTCGGTCATGGAGACGAGCTACGAGGTGCCACATCATTTGGGCCTCCAACAACAAGACAGCGACAAGAAGGTCAAGCAAGGGCCATCCCCTTCGACCACGGCAACAAGCATGAACCTCTTCAACAACATGAAGACGGCGCCCATATTGGACTCATACTCTGAGTCAAGCTACGAGACCACTCATAAGACCTTATCTTTGGTCTTCGAGGAGAGTGATGATGTGTCAACTTCGGCCTTCATCCACGGCTACGACCACGACATGATTGAGCATGGAGACATTTGGACCAACATCTCTCCGACAACGACATGTGATGAGATGCCCCAATTGCCATGTGAGGAGAGCCACCACCACATGAGTGACATGAGTAACTCCACCGTACATGACATTGAGAGCATTTCCTATGAGAGGATGAGTGTGACCACCACTAGCCCCACACTTGAGAGCATGCCACACATCCTATGTGAGGTTGAGCGCCATTTGAGTGACTCCACCAACCATATGAGTGAGAACATCCGAGAGGGAGTGAGTGAGCCACAACACTTAGTGAGTGAGGTAGTTGACACGGCATGTGAGGCCACTTTGATTTCTAACGACTTAACCTCTACTCCTAGTGTGTTTTCTTCTTTGGTGCTAGGTCTCCTACATGACGACATGCCTACCCTCGACGAGTCCATACCTCCAATGGAGACGACGATGGCCATGGTGGACGATGATGCACCCCCCACATGGTTCCATCAAGATGAAGATGACCACGACTTGGTCTTCGACACCTCACCTACAACACATGAGCGATACTCCAAAGGTAACATAGGTGATAGTGCTTCTCTTGTCCCACTAGTGGACTATTTCACGAATGATTGCTTGCATGATGTTGACACACCTATACCCATGCTTCATGCTAGTGCGACTTCTTCATGTCATGACTTACCTCTTTATGATAAATATGATGATGAGCATGTTGAGTTGCCTAGTTGTGATGCTATGCTTCATAGGATATCATGTGAAAATTCTTTTGGTCACATCATGTTTGACAATCCATTAACCTTGTCATATGATATGAGTGAGATCTCCCATATTGCATCTTTTCAATCTCAACATAGTAACTATGCATGCCCCATTAAAATCAATCCCATTTTTACTTATGGCATAGATGACGAGATGATGGTCATTGGCTTTTGTGTTTCATGTGATGATATTGCCATGCTTCCTTTACATGATTTGCGCAATTCATCTACTATGCCATGCCATGATCACATTGCTCCAAATATGCATTGTTTTGAATGTTGTCAATATTCTCCATGTGATGTTTCCATTAATGCTCATGAGGAGACCCCCATAGTTTCCTCATACATATTAGGAGATTTTTATGCATTCCATACTTTGCATGATTCTCATAATTGCTTGCACCATATGCATTCCATGAATAACAATGCTCTCCATATATATCATGATGCATTGCACAATTTAAATATCCATTATGCTATACATAACAACAAACCTATCATGATGGATGGCATGTTTCTATATCACGCATCTCATTTATTTGAGCATTGGCTATTTTGTGCTAACCAACACAAGCACGTGCGCATCATGATGGATGATGTGTACATCTACCACGCACACACAATTTTCCCTTTGTATTTGTTTTGTGTAGGTACTCACGTATACTCGTCAACCACTCAATCCCAAGAGTTGACGAAATGAGCTCTTGAGAGCAAAGATGACTTGGGATCCCGTGAACTATCCTTTCCACCACTCTCTTAGCGTAACGACTACGCGCATCTCTTTCACTTGGCTCTCACACGGCTATGGGCTATATACCGCTCCTCGCTTCTTGCTCATTTTACCGTGTTCACTTTGCATGCTATGCTTGCTTCTATGCCTTTGCCATGCAATTGTTACCCTTGCTTGCATGTACCCATGATTCACAATTATGTTACTCCTATGTGTATTTGCATGCTTGGTGGAGATCCTTGTTGCTATTGCCATGTTTATCATGTGCCTCATGCTCTTGATGCTATTTTGCTCATATCCTCCTTTCATGCTTGTGAAATGTCTTATGCATTATTCATGCCCACCATTTGCACACATGCCATACTTGACATGATTCTTTCTAGTATGTTGCATCTTCGCAATACTAGCTTGCTTGCCTTGATTCACATGATTGCTTGCTTTGTCGCATCACCCATGTTCCATTTTTCCTTGCTTTCTTGGGTTGATGACGTATATGTTCATGCCTCTCACATGATATATTTTGTTCATTGTCGCTTGCCTCCAATTGTTGCATCTATGCTTATTGATCGTGGAGTCTTGGAAACTTTACTTGTGATGCATGCTTGCTTGATTGAGCCTATTGTATTGGGTTGTCCTCGCATCATCATATGCCTCCATACTATGAAATGCTCCCTTGTCCTTTCTTACGATGAGCAGGATGCATCCACTTGTTGGGTATTTTACCACACGAATGATAGGTTTTCCATATCCGATAACCTCATTTGTTTTTCCAAGTGTTTGTCATGTACTTTCATGTTGAAGGATTCACAAGGCGATACCGTCATGACACAATTTGGTCATGTGAAGGCGTACACGATATGCAACACCAACATTTGCGAGAATCTCCTAAGGGTGAACTCCTTCCCTTTGAGCCATCCTCAAATATGCATATTGGATGGGTCACTCTTTCATTGTTGTTTCCTTCTTGTTGTCTACATGGTACATCTCGCGAACGGAGGAGCGACATTGAAGATTGACTCTATGGACCTTCACATTGAGGAGCACTCAGACTTATTGGAGGCACCTTCGAACCTCCACTCATGCAACGACATCGAGCATTGGTACGCCGACACCTCTATACTTGTTGATTGTGCTCACCCATGTCATGCTCGATGGACATATCATACACATGACAAATTTGCATCTTATGCATGGATTGACTCACATTATGATTGCCTTGTTGCACCTATTTCCATTTCATCCATGATATATGAGCTTGTGCATTTCCTTAGCAAATTTGTTGTGATCTTTCTTGATGGCATATTCATACATCATGATCATATTGCCTACCATCACTTGCATGATAACTCATTCATATTGAGCATCCATTACCATATTCATATTACTGATAAACTGTCTCACTATGACATCATTTTGCACCGTGGTTGCATTGATCATATTCACAACACATTTGTGTGCCTAATGAATGTTTTTTCTCCCATGAATGCTTTGCATACCATTCCATATCTTTTGGATAAGCTTCATGCACCTTGTCATGCTCACTCTTGTCGCACGGACTCATTCTTACATGATGGACACCTTGTGTGTGCTAACCATTGTATTTCCGAGTGTCGCTTGTGTTTGCTCTTTTTGCATGTATACCACTCCGGAGACACCTTGGAGTACTTGGATTGCGCCATGTCTTCAACTCCGTCCAACTTCAAGTCCGTCCACGACAACCGTTTCCATGGTGATGAGGATCACGATCCGAGGTCGGATCTTTCCCAAGGGAGGGTAGATGATGCGGAGCATCCTACGTTCATCTCCATGTACACATTCATAGCACATCAAGCCCCAAGTGGACCTACTGGACTTAAGGTGAACCCGCCCCTCTTCAAGATTTACATGAATATCTATGGGACTTGGTCGCTACCTCACCACGGAACGTTGTGCATCATTAGGTACGAGGGCGACCGCCGCCAAGCAGCTAAGGAGCTTCCCGAAGGCCAAGGAGAAGGACCCCAAGGCCACAAGGAAGAAGAAGGAGTGCACGAAGACCAACTCTGCACCTCCCAGGCGACCCCGTGCCCACGGGCCTCGAAGACCACGTGCGCACGGGCTACACAGAGAGCTAGCGCTGGAGCACCCCGTGCACACGGGCTTGTACCGTGCCCACGGGACCCCTGTGCGCACAGGCCCAACATACCCCGTGCGCATGGGCCCTACAGGATGGACAGTTGTGATTGCTGTTTGGGCCTCCTCTTCATCCACTTCGTCCCTCACCTCCAGCCACCTATATATTCCGTACCTAGACCATTTGTGAGGGTTAGCAAAGGATATGATAGACATATGAGAGCTTTGCTCCATGGATCCACTCCACTAGGAGATCAAGACCTCCTCTTGGAGTGACCAACCTCAAGACCTCCTATGGGAGAAGATCCCTAGTGGATAGATCCCCATCATAGGATCACCAAGACCTCATTCCTCATAGGATTGGGATGAACTAGTACCTTGTATCTTTCCTTTGTTGTCTTTGAATCATTGTATCTCTCTTTGTGTGATTGGATCTAGCATATGTGTGATTGGATCTAGTCAATTGAGTGTTTTCCCTCTTGTGTTCATCTTGTTCTTGGGGATTCCCCCTCCAATTCGTGAAAGATCTCCACTTAGGGTTCCATCCTATATCGTAAACCTCCTTATATCTTCCTCAAAACAGCCACCATACCTACCTATTATGGCATTTCCATAGCCATTCCGAGATATATTGCCATGCAACTTTCCACCGTTCCATTTATTATGACACGCATCATCATTGTCATATTGCTTTGCATGATCATGTAGTTGACATCGTATTTGTGGCAAAGCCACCGTTCATAATTTTTTCATACATGTCACTCTTGATTCATTGCAATCCCGTTACACTGTCGGAGGCATTCATATAGAGTCATATCTTGTTCTAGTATCGAGTTGTAAATAAATAGAAGTGTGATGATCACCATTTATAGAGCATTGTCCCAAAAAAGAGAAAGGCCAAAAAAGGAAGGCCCAAAAAAGGAGAAAAAAAGAAATAAAAAGGGGCAATGCTACTATCCTTTTTCCACACTCGTGCTTCAAAGTAGCACCACGATCTTTATGATAGAGAGTCTATTGTTTTGTCATTTTCATATACTAGTGGGAACTTTTCATTATAGAACTTGGCTTGTATATTCCAACAATGGGCAAGCAAGTTGGATGCACACCCACTTAGTTTCTTTTGTTGAGCTTTCATACATTTATAGCTCTAGTGCATCCGATGCATGGCAATCCCTACTCCTTGCATTGTCATCAATTGATGGGTATCTCCCTAGCCCATTGATTAGCCGCATCGATGTGAGACTTTCTACTTTTTTTCTTCTCCACATAACTCCCTTCATTATATTCTATTCCACCTATAGTGCTATATCCATGGCTCACACTCATGTATTGCGTGAAAGTTGAAAAAAGTTTGAGATTACTAAAGTATGAAACAGTTGCTTGGCTTGTCATCGGGGTTGTGCATGATGAGAGCATTCTTGTGTGACAAAAATGGAGCATGACCAAACTATATGATTTTGTAGGGATGAACTTTCTTTGGCCATGTTATTTTGAGAAGACATGATTGCTTAGTTAGTATGCTTGAAGTATTATTATTTTTATGTCAATATTAAACTCTTATCTTGAATCTTTCGGATCTGAACATTCGTGCCACAATAAAGAAAAATTACATTGAGAAATATGTTAGGAAGCATTCCACATCAAAATTTCTGTTTTTATCATTTACCTACTCAAGGACGAGCAGGAATTAAGATTGGGGATGCTTGATACGTCTCCAACGTATCTATAATTTTTGATTGTTCCATGCTATTATATTATCTGTTTTCGTTGATAACGGGCTTTATTTTACACTTCTATATTATTTTTGGGACTAACCTATTAACCGGAGGCCCAGCCCAAATTGTTGTTTTTTGCCTATTTCAGTGTTTCGTAGAAAAGGAATATCAAACAGAGTCCGAACACAATGAAACCTTCGGGAATGTGATTTTTGGAACAAACGTGATCCAGAGGACTTGGAGTGGACGTCAAGCAGTCAATGAGGAGGCCACGAGGCAGGGGCACGCCTACCCCCCGGGCGTTCCCTCCACCCTCATGGGCCCCTCGTTGCTCCACCGACCTACTTCTTCCTCCTATATATATCCATGTACCCCGCAAACATCCAGGAGCACCATGAAACCCTATTTCCACCGCTGCAACCTTCTCTACCTAAGAGATCCCATTTTGGGGCCTTTTCCGGAGCTCCGCCGGAGGGGGGCATTGATCACGGAGAGCCTCTACATCAACTCCATGGAACCTCCGATGATGTGTGAGTAGTTTACTTCAGACCTTCGGGTCCATAGCTAGTAGCTAGATGGCTTCTTCTCTCTCTTTGGATCTCAATACAAAGTTCTCCTCGATTCTCTTGGAGATCTATTCGATGTAACCCTTCTTTTTGTGGTGTGTTTGTCGAGATCCGATGAATTGTGGGTTTATGATCAAGTTTATCTATGAACAATATTTGAATCTTCTCTGAATTCTTTTATGTATGATTGGTTTATCTTTGCAAGTTTCTTCGAATTATCAGTTTGGTTTGGCCTACTAGATTGATCTTTCTTGCAATGGGAGAAGTGATTAGCTCTGGGTTCAATCTTGCGGTGCTCGATCCCAGTGACAGAAAGGGAAACGACACGTATTGTATTGTTGCCATCGAAGATAAAAAGATTGGGTTTACATCATATTGCATGAGTTTATCCATCTACATCATGTCATCTTGCTTAAGGCGTTACTCTGTTCTTATGAACTTAATACTCTAGATGCATGCTGGATAGCGGTCGATGTGTGGAGTAATAGTAGTAGATGCAGATTCATTTTGGTCTACTTGTCACGGATGTGATGCCTATATACATGATCATGCCTAGATATTCTCATAATTATTTGCTTTTCTATCAATTGCTAGACAGTAATTTGTTCACCCACGGTAATACTTATGCTATCTTGAGAGAAGCCAGTAGTGAAACCTATGCCCCCCGGGTCTATTTTCCATCATACAAGTTTCCAATCTATTTTATTTTGCAATCTTTACTTTCAATCTATATCATAAAAATACCAAAAATATTTATCTTATTATTATCATCTCTATCAGATCTCACTCTTGCAAGTGGCCGTGAAGGGATTGACAACCCCTTTATCACGTTGGTTACGAGGTTCTTATTTGTTTGTGTAGGTACGAGGTGACTCGCGCGTGGTCTCCTACTGGATTGATACCTTGGTTCTCAAAAAACGAGGGAAATACTTATGCTGCTTTACTGCACCACCCTTTCCTCTTCAAGGGAAAACCAACGCAGTGCTCAAGAGGTAGCAGTAGGCTTTAGCGTTTCTCCCGAGCTGCCGCCCTAAGGCGATGTGCATGAGCCACTGGAAGGTTGCGTCAGAAAGGTTGTCTTCTCCGCATCTTCTACCGCCATCTTGATCTGGTGATATCCTGAGAACGCATCCAGGAAGCATAGCAAGTCGCACTCGGCGGTGGAGTCGACGATCTGGTCGATGCGTGGAAGCGGGAACGGATCTTGGGGGCAGGCCTTGTTGAGGTTGGTGAATTCGACGCACATCCGCTCCTTCCCGCCTTTCTTGGGGATGACGATGGGGTTTGCTAGCCACTCGGGGTACTAAACCTCGCGAATGACACCCGCAGCCTCAAACTTGCGGGTTTATTGGATGATGAAAGCTTGCTTCTCCGTGGACTGCCGCCTCGCCTTCTGCTTCACCGGGCGTACGTTGGGCACACCTTCAGGTGGTGCTCTATTACCTCTCTTGGGACCCCTACCAGCTGATCGGGCTCCCAGGCGAACACTCCCTTGTTCGCACGCAAGAACTTCACTAGTGCCTCCTCCTGACTAGGCTCAAGGTTGGCGCCTATGGTAAAGGTTGCCCCTGAGGACCCGTCCTCCTCGACCGGCACTTGCTTGGTTTCTTCTTTGTCCTGAGTGAAGAACTGCTTCTTCTTGGTTGGTGCGGCTCCCTTGGCCTTGGAGGTAACTGCGTCGGCGGGTCGTGCTATCGCGACGGCCTTGAGGGCAAGCTTGAGCACCGCCAGGGCCTCCTTGGCGTCCCCCTGGATGGTGAGGACACCTTGCTCCCCGGCATCTTCATGAGGTTGTAAGCAGGATGGTTGCTGCCATGAACTGGGCCAGAGCTGGGTACCCGAGGATGGCGTTGTATGGCAGGCGTATGTAGGCGACATCGAAGTCGATGAGCTCGGTGTGGTAGTTGTTGCGTGTGCCGAAGGTAACGGGGAGGTGGATCTGCCCCAGGGAGCGGGCAGGGCCTCTGCCAACCCCCGAGAAGGGCTTGTTGGGGCGGAGCCGCTCGATCGGTATGTGAAGGAGGCCGAAGGCCTCGACGGAGAGCACATTGAGGTTGGCGCCGCCGTCAACGAGCGTCTTGGTGATGGATACGTGGCAGATGGTGGGCGCACACAGCATCGGGAGTGCACTCGAGCCGACGGTGGAGGCGGGATGATCGTCTGAGTTGAAGGTGAGGTCGGCCTCTGGCGCGACCCAGCCGGGTGGAGCCCCGGGCGCTTGGAAGCGGCGCTGATCTGGCGAAAGTACGGCTTGACATGCTGATCCGAGGGTGGTGCTTGCGAACCGCCGAGAAGAGCTGCGACGATGGGGGCTACCGGTTCCCCGAAGCGAGTGATGAAGAGGTTGCGTAGCTCCTCCCAGGTAGCGACAGAAGACTCCGACAAATGGAGGAGCCAGGCGCGCGATGCGCCTACAAGGGCCATCAGGAACTAGTTGGCCATGATCTTTTCGTCGCCCCCGACTTCTAGGACGGCCTCCTCGTACGCTAGCAGGAAAGTCGACGGGTCCGCCGCACCGTCGTAGCGTGGCAGCATCTTCGGCTTTAACTTGGGTGGCCACTGCACCTGCCACAAAGCAGGGGCAAGGTGATGCGGAGCATCCTATGGACATGACCATGTCAAGAGTCCGTTCGGTAAGTGACACATGCGACATCTACTTCACATACATAAAGGTGAATCATCTCCTTTATGCGTGTTCACATGACCCCTTCGAGGATGGTATACTACATGACACTCCTCTCGTGTGCTTGCATAGGCATTGTCGGAACACCATGGACGAGGAGGAGGAGTGCGAGCACAAGTGTACAACTACACCATCTGCGAGAGAAGCATGGAAGAGAAGGAAGAAGAGGACCCACCCAGTCTGGAACGAGCGGTACTACCGCCCACACCAGGCGGTACTACCGCTGAAGGCACCTAGGCGGTACAACCGCTCGACTACCGCCCAAATTCTGGCCCAGCTTCTGTATTCGAGCGGTGCAAGGCCGGTACATCCCCGGTTTTCCCCCCAGCTGCGACAAGACCGGTACAACCGGTCCTACCACCTGTACAACCGCTCCCTACCTTCGCGTACACCCCCAGACCGGTACCTGAGATCCTAGCGGTACAACCGCTCACATATCCAGTACAACCGCCCTGCCTGTGCGCAGTGAGAGGGGTTTCACCCCATGTATCCCCAAACTTACCCCTTGGACTATATATACTTGTCTCCTAGCTCTCTACTAGGGTTAGCAAAGTAGTAGCTCATTTAGAGATAGAGCTTTTCTCATCCATTACGGATCTACTCCACGAGAGAGACCGCGGCGCCTCTTCGGAGAAGATCCCCTTGGATTCAAGACCCCCTCTTGGGTGGCCCCCTTCAAGACCTCCTCATGGAGGTGAACCTTAACTTGTATCTTTCCCTTTGTTGTTCATGTACCTTGTGGATCTTGTGTGTTTGATTGTCTAGTGGATGTGTGATTGGACTTGTTCTTGAGTGTTTCCCCTTGTGATTTCTCTCTGTTCTTCCCCGTATTCTTCGTGTTCTTCGCGAGATCCGCTCCTTTCGTGAAAGATTGGCCCCTAGGGTTTCTACCCTACATCATCTTGGTATCATGAGCCAACATTGATCACGATTTCAGAGCCTCCCCTCGTTGTTTTCTAGCCTAATTTTGTTGTGTTCTTTCCCAATTTCAAAAATCCCCACCAAAAATAGCCCCAAATTTTTTTGTGATTTGTTGGTTTGACAAAGTTTTGTTGGATTTGATCCATGGATTTGCTTGGTTTCAAGTGGATCTAGCATCTCCCCAAGTTTATCCACTTTCCATCCACGAAATCCGTCGAATTTTCACCCCAAAATCACCCATTTCCGCCCCAAAATCCACCCCGATTCGGATCTGTGAATTTTTCCCGACACTAGCGGTACAACCGGCCCCCAAGGCAGTACTACCTCTCCCCCATAACCTGATACTTCTGCCAGCTAATTTTGGAGCTCCAGGATGCTATAGGAGCGGTATAACCGCCCCTCCCAGTTTCAGCCTTGGCTGATTGACAGTTTTGGCCATAACTTTCACATCCGGAGTCCGATTTTCGCGTCCTTTAGCTCGTTGAGTAGCTATTGACATCCCCCATACATATACATAGGTTTCAACACCATTTGACTCCATAAAATTTTTGGAACTTTGGCATCTTTGCCTAGGGCTTCCACCACATCATCCGCTACACCACCACCGACTTCCGCAACCTAACCAATTTTGTTCCCCGTCGCATTAGTGGTTGCTTGAGGAGTGATTTCAGTTTCCTAAGGTGTCTAGGCTACTTAGGGACGGTTGCTTCTTCTTCATCAACCACCACCACCACTTCCGCATAGGCTTACCAACCATACACTTCTTCCACACCGACTTAATCCAATTTTGTTTGTGTTGTGAGTTGTGTCTCCTAAGCTGTTTCGGCTACTTAGGGACTGTTCTTCCAACTACGATACCGTGTATAGTCCACCACCTTACACTCCATTTCCACATTGCCTACTCGCATAACCCATCATTCCACCACCGCATCCCGCTAGCACCATTTTGACATTTGACATTTGAGATTTTGAGTTCGCGGTTTTTCCGTTCCCTAAGGTGTTTCGGCTACTTAGGGACGAGTCTCCATCATCTTGGTATCTTCATCAAGATCACCGCCACTCATCATCGACACGGACGGTAACCTCCATATCATCTTGGTATCGTGGTATCCCTCCATTGTATATTCCCTTGCCATTGCATTGATAACCCCTAGCCCATTTTGCGTCACTTGCCTATCGAGATTAGCCCTTTGAGTATTGCCGGCAACGTTACTTGTGCACATTAGTGATCTACACCATATGTTCCATACATACCATATCATTTGAGTATTCATCTCGTGTTCCTCAAGTTTGTTCTGCATATACACAATAGCTATCTTGGTTTGTGCATTGTGCAAAAGTGGCCATACATACAAAAAAAGAGAATAAGCTTTTAAGCAAAAGAGAAAGAGCAAATAAGCTTGTAAGAAATAGCCATAGCATCATACCACATTGTCATATCCGATCATCTTGGATCATAACACCGGGAACCATAGATACTTAGCATACTTGGGATAGAAAGTCGATACATTTTGCATATCATAGGTTGTTCACAAGTGTCGTATCCGCCTATAGAGCAATCGTGCTAGTGTCTCTCTTGAGTTGTGCAACATGAGCGTTTTCCGTGGATTCCACATTTTGTGCTCATTCCTTAGTTGCATGACCCCATTTATCTATCCGTGTGTGTGTTTCCGTGTACCATATATTGCTATTGGTCTACTTGTTTCACTTGCGAATTTGTGAATCTCTTTCAACTTTATTGACTCTTCCTAACATTTTGCATTAAATTTTTGTGCCACTATCCTCACTGAGCTACTCCATAAGCTTTAGTTTGTAGGTGTGAGTGAACAAGTCCCATACCAATTCCACTATTCTTTCATCTCAGATTGAGTGAATCAAGATACATCCTCAACTTCGGGAAAAGGTAACTTGGTATTGTTTATCTCATTTCCTACACACCTCTACTCGAGTCTTGTGATGGATAGGCAAGGCATTTCATCTTCGGTCTACAACAACAACGACGAGTTCGATGCCATGAACAACTCCAACAACGCCAAGATGCAAGCTCAAATGGAGGAGATCAAAGCCCTCATCAAGTCCTACAAGCGATCTTCCTCGTCTTCGAGAAGACGCTCAAGTATACATGCTTCCAAGCTACCATCTCCGGCAAGGTCACATCGGCATCGACCCCATCACCAGCACGACCGTGAAGGTCAAGAGCTCAACACCAACAACCGCTCAATGATTTCACCATCTCCCTTGGCATCTTCGCCAAGCGACTTCAAGGCATCTTCGCCCTATGGACATACGGCATCTTCGCCCACAAGCACTTCAAGAGAAGCTCCCCAAGCTCAATTCCATGACTTCCATGAGCTACTATGACCTCAACATCGACCATGAGATTCCTTTCTATGGGACTCTAGAACCCGAGGAGTATCTCGAGTTGGAGCGTTTGATGGACGACTACCTCAAGCTACATCAAGTTCCTCCCGAAGATCAAGTGAAGTGCGCCACAAGAAACTTCCACGACTACGCGTCGACATGGTGGCTTCACACACCTTCGGATACCTACGACATGAGTTGGCCCAAGACGAAGAGAGCTATGCGGCGAGATTTCATGCTTCCAACCTAGACGGAACAACTTCTACGCCAATTGGAGAACACCATCCAAGGATCCAAGTCCATCGACGAGTACTTCAAGGAGATGAAGATTCCCTTGCGACAAGCCGCCGAGGATGACCCCATTTCAATGAAGTTCCACTTCATGATGGGATTGCACAATGTCATCTCCAAGATGATCTTCCTCGAGAACTACAAGTCCCTCGACGACAACTACATTGGTGCTCTCAAGGCGGAACACGGACTCATGAAGGTTAAAGCTTCTCCACCCCAAGCTCACTTCGCGACGACAAGCTCCATGAGAATGAGCATGAGGCTAGTACCACATTGATGTCCAAGACCGATGAGCTCCAAGATGATGCTCCCAAGTTCGACTTCACCGCCATACCTCTTTGTGGCATTCATGTTGCCGAGTCCTCCATGACTCTTTTTCAAGACGGTGCGGCGACGAGTTCAACTACGGAGACCTTCAACGACCAAGCTTTGGAGGTGAGAGACACGATGGCGAGCAAGGATGATGCTTCCATCTTAGGAGTTGAGAGTGATGATGTGCCATCTTCGGCCTTCATCCATGGCGACAGCGATGAGATGGTTGAGTATTTTCCCTTCGACCACGGCGACGTATGATGACTTGAGTGACTTTTGCCACCATATTGAGAGTGAGAGTGACTTCACCACTAGCCCCATATATGATGCGTTTCCATAATTCCCATGTGAGGAGAGCCACAACCCCCACCTCTTGAGTGAGATGAGTGACTCCACCATATGTGAGTTTGAGTGCACCTATTGTGAGGGAGTGAGTGAACCACCACATAGAGAGAGTGAGGTAGTTGATAGGGCATGTGAGGCCACTATGATTTCTAATGACTTGACCTCTACCTCTATTGTGTCTTCTCATCTGGTGCTAGGTCCCATATATGATGACGCGCCGATTCACGACGACTACGTCCTACCTTTGGACAAGACGATGGCCATGGTGGAATATGATGCACCCCTAACATGGTTCCATCAAGTTGATGATGATGACCACCATTTGGTCTTTACCACCTCACCTACACCACTTGAGTGGAATGACAAAGGTAACATAGGTGAAGGTGATGCTCTAGTCCCACTAGTGGACATTCTTGACATTGACTGCTTGCATGATGTTGATCAACCTATTACCATGCTTCATGCTAGTATGACATCCCCATGGATGATTTACCCATTTATGATGAGTATGATGATTGCCATGTGGAATCTATTAGTTGTGATGCCATGTTGCATAGGATCACTTGCGATAATTCTCTTGGTCACATCATGTTTGCCAATCCGCTTGACTTGTCATATGCTATGCATGAGATCAATCATATGTCCTTCATAGTGACTATGCATATGCCTTTAAAATTAACCCAATTTGCACTTATGGCATAGATGACAAGCCCATGGTTATTGGCATTTGTTTCTCTTGTGATGATATTGATATGCTCCCTTTGCATCATTTATCTCATATGCCATGGCATAACCACCTAGCTTTGGATATGCATTGTTTTGGATGTTGTCCATTTTCTCCATATGATGTTTCCAATATTGCTCATGATGCGACCCCCATAGTTTCCTCATACATTTTAGGAGATTTTGATTCATCCCATTCATTGCATGATCCCAATACTTGTGCGCACCATATGCTTCCCATGAATAAACATGGTATTGATGTGCCATATACTTGTATGCTAAATTTGTGTCCCTGTCGTGTCATACACAATAACTATTCTTTCATGATGGATGACATGTTCTTATACCATGCATCAAATTTCTTTGACCGATGCTTGTCTTGTGCTAACTCACACGTGCACATACACATCATGATGGATGATGTGTACATTTACCGCGCGCACAATTTCTTTGGTTTGTGTCTCTTTTGTGTAGGTACCCATGAATACTTGTCAACCTCGCAATCCCAAGAGTTGACAAAATGATCTCTAGAGAGCAATGATGACTTGGGATCCCATGGATTGTCTTTCCCACCGCTCTCTTCGTGCAAATACCTCGCGCATTTCTTCTACATGGCCCTCACTTGGCTATGGGTTGTTGTGCATTATATATCGTTCTATGCCCATCTTGCCATGTTCACTTTGCATGATATGCTTATTCCTATGCCTTTGCCATGCATTTGTGACCCATGCTTCGCATTACACATGATGATTGATTCTCATACTTGTATGTGTATTTGCAAGCTTGGTGGAGATATCACTTGTTATTGCCATGTTTGCTTTGTGCCCCATGCCTATGATGATACTATGATCTTGCTTTATCTTCGTGCTTCCGATATATCATGTGCATTGTCTATGCCTATTATTTGCTCACATGACATGATTGCCATGATTTCCTCTAGTATGTTGCATCTTCGCACTACTAGCTTGCACGACTTGATTACTATGCTTGCTTATGTTGCATCACCAATGATTCACACTTGCTCACTTCATGCGGTTGATGACAACCATCTACATGCTTTGCACATGATTGTTATTGCTTGCCGTCATATATCTCCATATGTTGCCTCTCTCATGCTAGATGATTTTCCATGTATTGAGTGCACCAATGATCTTAGTATTGCTAATGAGATTGCCCCCATAGCATTCTCACATATATTTGGAGATTTTGACATATTTCTTGTGAAGCATGCTTGTCTTACCCATTTGCACCATATACCTAGTGCCATCAATATTGCCATTGTTGCATCATATTATTCATGCACTTGTGCTTCTAATGGTTATGTGCAAGAGAAGAGAACCATCATGATGGATGATGTGTTTATCTACCATGCGCATACGTTATTTGCTTTGTTTTGTGCATGTGTAGGATACTTGGACCTTGTGTCGACTTCCGCTTCACATGAGTTGACCATTCAAGCTCTTGAGAGCGATCCTCATACATTCGACCATGACTCGCTTCTCCAACACCTTTCCTACCACTTCGGCATTGTGAAGAATGCACAAGGACACGCCTTCAAGGTGACATCTTTCTTGAGCATGGCTATTGCATATCATACTACTTGTGTTGCTTGCACCATGAGACTTATTTTTCATCATGATATATATGCCATGTGTGTTGCATCCAATTCTTGGATTACTTGCTCCTCTCATATGTTTGGTTGCAACAATTTCATCACTTCATATACGCCATGTCCCATCGATTGCTACATGCTTGCCTTGATTGCCTCACACATGATGAACACTTGCTCTTTCTATTGTGTTGAGTGCCACACTATATTCACTACACACCATGCACATTATGCTTGGATTGTCTTGCACTTGACCCATGTGTTCAGAAACTTCTTTTTATTTGGTGTTGTGAATGCTTCCTATGTCTACCGTAGACCTTTCATTGAGCAATTTGTGAATGCTTGCTATGAACTTGAGGTAGATGCTTATTTTCTTGTCACACATATTTGCATCGCTACCTCACATTCACATGCTTGTCCCGTGATTTCTTTGCTTGTGCTCGATTGATATGCTTACATACCATGTCACAATCCTTTGTCAAACCATATGCTTTGCATGACGATGACACTTGTTGGGTGAATCACCGCTTGAATGCTTGGTTTTGTACTAACGCTAACCACATTTGTTTTTCCAAGTGTTTGTTGTCTTTGATCCTTTTGAAGGAATCCCAAGATGGTGCGACATTGGAGAGTGCCCATTTCGAGCTTCAAGATGACGAGAACATGGTGATCGACAATTCCTACACGGCGATGCCATCTCTTTCCCATGGTGATTTGGATATTGATCCAAGGTCGGATCTTTCCCAAGGGGGGGGATTATGCGGAGCATCCTATGGACATCACCATGTCAAGAGTCCGTTCGGCAAGTGACACATGCGACATCTACTTCACATACATAAACGTGAATCATCTCCTTTACGCGTGTTCACTTGACCCCTTTGAGGATGGTATACTACTTGACACTCCTCTCGTGTGCTTGCATAGGCATTGTCGGAACACCATGGACGAGGAGGAGGAGTGCGAACACAAGTGTACAACTACACCATCCGCGAGAGAAGCATGGAAGAGAAGGAAGAAGAGGACCCACCCAGTCTGGAATGAGCGGTACTACCGCCCACACCAGGCGGTACTACCGCTCGACTACCGCCCAACTTCCGGCCCAGCTTCTGTATTCGAGTGGTGTAAGGCCGGTACAGCCCCGGTTTTCCCCCAGCTGCGACAAGACCGGTACAACCGGTCCTACCACCGGTACAACTGCTCCCTACCTTCGCGTACACCCACAAACCGGTACCTAAGCTCCTAGCGGTAGAACCGCTCACATATCCGGTACAACCGTCCTGCCTGTGCGCAGTGAGAGGGGTTTCACTCCATGTATCCCCCAACGTACCCCTTGGACTATATATACTTGTCTCCTAGCTCTGTACTAGGGTTAGCAAAGTAGTAGCTCATTTAGAGATAGAGCTTTTCTCATCCATTACGGATCTACTCCACGAGAGAGACCGCGGCGCCTCTTCGGAGAAGATCCCCTTGGATTCAAGACCCCCTCTTGGGTGGCCCCCTTCAAGACCTCCTCATGGAGGTGAACCTTAACTTGTATCTTTCCCTTTGTTGTTCATGTACCTTGTGGATCTTGTGTGTTTGATTGTCTAGTGGATGTGTGATTGGACTTGTTATTGAGTGTTTCCCCTTGTGATTTCTCTCCATTCTTTCCCGTATTCTTCGTGTTCTTCGCGGGATCCACTCCTTTCATGAAAGATCGGCCCCTAGGGTTTCTACCCTACATCACAAGGGCTCTGAGCCCCCGGGCGCCGCCGTGGGCACCGGTAGATCCAGCTGGAGGGGCGCCCGCCATGGGGAGCGGGCGTGGAGATGGTGGAGCGCGAGTCGACGGAAGGAAGACTCCGGCGCACCCCTACACTGGGGTTCGCGCAAAGATTCCCCCCTACCGATCCATGTCCTAACTCAGTTGAGATCTTACGAACTAACTCGACGAACTCGCAACACAAAGGACACAATATTTATACTGGTTCGGGCCACCGTTGTGGTGTAATACCCTACTTTAGTGTGGTGGTGGTGGATTGCCTCTCGGGCTAAGGACGAACAGTACAAAGGGGAAGAACAACCTCCTGAGGTTGATGAGTTCTTGTGCTTGGTGAACTTGTGTGTGTGAGGATCCAGTCCAAGATGATCTCTCTACGATGGTGGCTAGTCATATTTATAGAGGCCCTGGTCCTCTCCCCAAATATTGAGCAGGAAGGGAGACAACAATGGCTAATTTGAAAGGGGACAGCTAGTACAGCTTATCCTGACAAAAGTGGTCTTCGCCTGCAAAAGGCTCTGGTGGTGACGCCGCCTTGGGCTCCATGGTGACCTCCGTCTTGCCGTCCTGCTGGTCTTGGTCTCGTTGCACCGATATGGAAACCTTTGCTTGATGCCTCGGTACTCCGCGCCTGCGCTTGCCCCCTTAGCACTAAAGAGGAAACAAGGACGCTACGCACTGGCGCCCGCCTGGCACCCGCCCGGTCTCGATCGTCATGGCTCACGTCACGAGAACCTCGCGGGTTTGCCTGGCCTTGAACTCTCCGCCCCTCACGAGCCAGCCTGGCGAGGCCGCTCCTGAGGAGGTCTTGCATCGTCCGCCTCACGAGGCTTGGCCCCTTGCGAGGGTCTTGATTGCCTTGGTGATGAAGATGGGCCGTACAGGCCTGCTAGCAAAGCCACGCCATGGGCCGCAGGCAGGCAAGTCTGGGGACCCCCATTCCCAGAACGCTGACAAAGTCACCAAGACCCTCATCGACGGCGGCGTAGGGCTCAATGTCCTATCCATCGAGACATTCGACAGCCTTCAGGTGCATCAGCTATAGCCTACCAAGCCTTTCTCAGCAGTGATCGACAGCTCCACCATCCTAATAGGGCAAGTCCGCCTCCCTGTCACCTTCGGCCAGCGTGACAACTACCACACCGAGATCATCGACTTCGGCGTCGCCTCATCCGCCTGCCGTACAATGCCATCCTTGGGTACCCAGCCTTGGCCAAGTTCATGGCAGTGACCCACCATGGCTACAACGTCCTCAAGATGCCAGGGAGTGGGAGCGTCATCTCGGTCACCTGCGAGGAATGAGCTGCGGTGTGCTCCCTTGAGCGCGCTTACCAGGCTGCAGCAGTCGAAGACCCCGACAACGAAGGCACCCCGCACCCTTCTATGGCTAACCCCAAGAAGAAGAAGAAGCAGCTACTCCGCCAAGGACCTCAAGAGGGCGGCGTCACCAGCACCACCACCTCAGGACCTACGCCCACAGATGGGGCGCCTCCTTCCCTCGCACAGGAAGGCGTGCCCAACGCCCTCCTCGGGCTGGGCTCGGGGGCTCTCTTCTGGAGGGCCTCATACCTAGCCATCGTCACGAGGGAGGCGCTCAGGCACCATGTGGAGGCATGCTTCACTGCACGTTTCCCTCAAGAGGGCACGAGGCGTGGAGCGCCTTGTGCTCAGGAATTCATCACCAAGGCGATCCAGGAGCTTCAATAAGCAGGGGCCATGTGAGGCGGCCGTTGCCCACCATCCAGCGCAGCTCCCCACCCTGGCGAGGGCGCGGGCTGTGCGTCTGCATTGACATTCCAAGGCTCAACAGGGCTGCATCTCAGCAACGATTCTGGCCTTCGCACGTTGGGCGGTGCGAGGGTCCCCCTCACAGCTACATTTGCATGCTGTTTGGCTTGCCGAACATGGCTGTCACCTTCCAGTGCCGCCCACGGAGCATTCTGGCGGGTCAGAAGGCCGGGCATCACGCCGTCCTGGAGGAGATGGTGACGGTTCCTCAGGAGCTACCAGGGCCTGCTGAGCCTCTTGAGGCACAGGACCCTGGCGGCTCATGAGGGGCAACCTCTCCAGCATGCGTCTTCAGCTGCCCCGACACCACTCCAGCACGGTATCAGGTGACTCTTTCCAGTTCATTCAGTAAGGGGCGCCCATCGGGCGGCATTATACCGAAGTCGCATGGGCCTGTCCTTGCGGCGTGTGTCCTTTTGCATCTTTAGCTTACTCTGTTGGGGGCGCCCCTCGGGCTACATCATCCCAGGCCGCTCGGGTCCGCCCTAGTGGCATGTATCGTTCTTGCATCTATCTGAACTAATTTGCCTTCTCACGTGAATTGCTCCATAATCACTGCTCACCTAGTGCATGCTCATCACGACCCCCTGCGCCGCCGATCGGTCACTTGCCTATCCCGCAACGGGAGACTCGCATGTTGGCACAGTGCTTGTGCTCGGGTCCGTCACTGCAACACTAATAAACCTGTGCGATCGAGCTCCGGCTCGCGGCCCGTTCCGTGTACGCCACCTTACCAGATCCTCAGTACCTTCATCTTCTCGCGGAAGTAGCAATGGCAGGACGGCAAGCAGAGCTATGGGCCACTCTCTCTTACACTAACCCACAGGAACATCTGGAGCCTCGCTGCAGGAGGTCCCCTCCAGCTGCTCCCTTTCATGCTTTTCGCTTGGGCGTTAAAGGGAGGGCCCCTGAGCATCGCGCCTCAAGAGCTCTTACTAGCCTTGACCACGGCATTGCGATGTGGCATACACTACAAAAAAAAGACACATCCGTGACAATTTGGGCCGAACGATTTTTTTGTCATACTTATGACACTTCTATGACAATTATTGTGACAAAACCCGGTATCATCATAGATGTGGTGGGGTCCTACTTCTATGACAAAAAATCATGACAGAAAATGGGCTTGTCATCCTGGGTGGGCTGGAGACGCAACTGCATGACATTCTTTGGGTCGTCCATGACGGAAAAAACCATGGTAGAAGCGAGGGCGAGGAAAATATCGGGGTGTTCCGGTTACGATGGGTGGTCGGGGGCCGAGCGATGCGCGTTTCTCTCGTACGTACGTGCGTGTGTGCGAGGCGTTGGGCTCTAACTAAACCTGAGCGAGGCGTTGGGCTCTAACTAAACCCGAGCGATTGCACTGCAGGCTACGCGTTACTGAACCCGAGCGATCGATCGATCCCTTGCTGTTAACTGAACCCGAGTGTGATTCCTTTGCTACTGCTGCTAACTGAAGCCAATCGATGCTGCCTCTGGATGAACAGTGAGCATTGTTGAGGGGGTTTGCATGAACAGTTCCCGGTGGGGGGTTGGATGAACAGGACCCCGTGGTAGTAGTGGTCGTTGCCGCTGGATGAACAGTACCCCGATCGATCGAGCGGCTGGATGAATAGGACCCCGTGGAGGGCTGGATGAACAGTAGCCCATGGAGGGGTGGTTGAACAGGACCCTCGTGGAGAGGGTTGGTTGAACAGTAGCCGGTGGAGGAGAACGCGGTGGAGGCTGGATGAACAGGAGCCCGTGGATGAACAGTCGCAGGTGGTGGCTGGAGGAGGTCGATGGTGGATGAACAGTAGCCCCTGGAGGTAGTCAACGGTGGAGATGAACAGTATCCCGTGGAGTCCCGTTTTGCGGTATGCCACACCCCTCCCGATGAACAGGACCCCCGTTCCGACCGTAGCTCTACAACACAAGTCTGTTTCCTCCGTTTTGCGGTACGCCAAACCCCTCCCAATCAACAGGACCCCGTTTCGACCGGAGGAGGTCCGTTTCCTCCATTTTGCGGTACGCCAGACCCCTCCCGATGAATAGGATCGCATTTCCACCTTGGCCGGTTGAACACAATGCCGTTTCCTCCATTCTGCGTTATGCCAGGCCTCGTTTCCATTGCCTGTTCCGTCCAAGCCAGTTGGCTCCCGATGAACAGCACGCGTTCCGTCGCCTCCCGATGAACATGAGGCATTTCGTTGCCTCCCCATGAACACGACGACGACGCAGTTTCTCCGTTCCGACCCAGCCACAACCATGTACACGAGCCCTGGCCGTACGTATGCACAAGTAGGCGTTCGAGACCACTCCCATATGTACGTACGCGGCCGTATTTACTTTCTTGCACCCTGGCTGCTGTACGTACGTGTACATGCTACGTGCGCGCCTCTACTACCACATGTGCGCGCCTCTACTACCACATGTGCCCTTCCTTAGACGGCCATGGTTCATCGATGCAGCCTGCAGACAGACCAATCGACCAGTATGTATGTACACGTTCGCGACCAAAATGACAACGCTACCTACGCTTTGACCGGGTGGGTCCTGACTATCAGGCATGTCCTTGCATGTGAAGATGTAGCTGGTGGGTCCCAGCAGTCAGGGAGTGAATCGTTTTTTCCCATAATATGGACGCACTTCATTGTGTGCGAAGATGTAGCTGGTGGGCCCCAGCAGTCAAGGGGCGAATCATTTTTTTTGCCCGTAATACGGACACACTTCCTTGCGTGCGAAGATGTAGCTGGTGGGTCCCAGTAGTCAGGGAGGAAACGTTGTTTTCACGAAATACGGTGGCCCGTCCAGTGGGTCCCTGCTGTCAGGTGGAGGAATAATTATTTTCCGCGTAATAAGGAGGCACTTCCTTGTTGCGGCCGTGGACCCAGCTGTCACCCTCTCCACGTACAGTACTCTTCTGATGGAAGTCGGTCATTAACCACATTGACCATGCCACGCCGAGAGCACCAAGGCGGTGGACGATGGCGAGGCCTAGGAAGGGGACGACGCGGAGTCGGGGAAGATGCGGCAGTGGATGCCCACGCGAAGAGGAGTACAAGGGTTCACTAGTTCGGCTGCGGTGTGAGGATGCTGTCGCCGCAGGACCTGGCCAGCGGTGGGCGTGGTAGGGAGAGGTGAGGCCTCCGCGGCAGCACAGCCGGCCATGGGAGATAGGAGTAGGCGGTACGACCGGCGCTGCTTTGGGCGGCTGGAGCAAGAAGACCAGAGGTTGAAGAATCACAACGGTCGTTGGATGGACATCGTACGGTCATTGCAGCTAGAATCGTTTATATTGACTAAGTTGACAAAGCCCTTGGTACGCATCAACTTAGTAGGCCCACAGGCCAGCCTCCGAAACGGTGCGCCCCAGATGTCAGGGGGAGGAATCATTTTTTGGGCGGCTGAAGCTAGAATATCCGAGATTGAAGAAGAAGCACGACATCCGTTGGATGGACATCCAACGGACACTGCTGCTAGAACCGTGTGTCGACTATAAGTTGACAAAGCCTTGCATACGCGTCAACTTAGTAGGCCCACAAGTGTGTGGCAAAGAACTTATAGCCCATTTGCGATTTGTAAGAATGCACAACCCATTCTTGAATTCTAATGGAATTTACTACAGCCCATTTACAGTTTGTTAAAAGTACAGCCCATTTTCTAGCTAGGACAACGATTAATAATTCAACCAACCGTTCAAAACAGAATTCAATAAAATTTCCCACATTTTGATAGGATCCAAAATATTTTTGTCTTGAAATTTCTAGTCAGATTAAATACAATTTCAATATAAATTTGTATTACGTAAAAATCCAATGAAACATTGCGCGCGCAACAATTGATGAAATTAAAATTTCCAAAATCCAAAAGTAATATTTTATAAACTAATTACGTGTTTGGTGCATTTTTTTAAGTTACTGTGCAGTTTTTATAATTACATCCCATTTATTATTTCTTAAAGCCCATTTTCTTGTTAAGCCTAATGCATCCCTCCTAGGAAAGATTTGCAGCCCAGCGGGGCGGAGAATAACAAGTTGACCCGGATTGTGTACAACTGTCGGCCCAGTTGCATTGCTAATGTTGAAAAAAAGGCCTGTGTAGTACAGTACAACCTTACATGGCTACTCATCCCACATTCAGCGACACCGGAAAGGCCCAAACAAGGCTTCTGTACAACTTTTTGAAGTCATTGAGCTCAATTGATAACTTAAGAAAAAAGTTAGAGTATAGTGGAACCTAATTAAAAGCTATCACGAGCGAAGAAATAATTCAACGGGTCCCACTTGTGCGTGTGTGTGAGAGAGAGAGAGAGAGACCCATCGGTCGATGCTTGTAAATACATCTTTCAGCCATATGCATTGATGATGCTCAGTAAAAACTTATATAGTTGACACAATCATATAGAACATCATAGCACACTGAACTTGCATACAAAAATTTCACGCAGGCGGCACAATCAGGGTGGAAGCAGTGGATCGCTACGGGTAGGGCTATGTGGAAACCAACGAACTTGTACATAACGGTTCATTGTCTTTATCAATGACGGGGAAATATCTTGAATGATGTGCAAAGAAAATAGACAGACAACACAATATATAAGTTCTGCTAGAATATTAAGTTGACGTATAGCCCTTTCTAAAAAAAGTTCAGGTAAAAAATAGAACAGGTCATCTCACAAGATTCAGTTGTTACCTCAAATTAGAGCACATCTAGGCAGCCAGCCATGCCTCTTATCCCAAAGAAGCAGTGGCCTCCGTCGCGCGATCACATAGTAAGAAATATCTTGAATGCTGTGCAAAGAAAATAGACAGACAACACAATCAGGGGAGTTTGCTCCCGAACTCCTAGGGCTCGCCGTGTAGACACATTTTTCCATAGCAAATAGAGACTCTCTACCATCAAGGTCCTTGCCAACGGTGATCTCCTGGTTAATCGGATAATTGAGTCCGAGAAACAGAGAGTATGAACCTAGGCTGTTTACCCGCCTCCAACTCAAAAATCCTGCAGGCCCCAACAAGCTGGTATCCTGCTCATAGACGTAACAACCACTGTCTGGATACTCACGAATTTCACAGTGCTTGCATATAGTGGGGTTTTTGCAATATAACTTTTCTGGCTCATGTGTCCGAATGATCATCAGTCTTTTGTCGTCCTCTGATCGAGCGAGGAACTAGTTGTGCTTCCCTGTTTTTGGCAAAGGTGGTGTGATTACAAAGGGCAGTAACTGTAGGGACACTGCATCATATCAAAAAGGACAGGCATTGTTAATGTAAGATCAGCATTGTTTAGAGTATGAGTAGGATAATGCAAGAAACAACATTGATATGTCCCTGTTGGAACTGGGAGGAAAATATAGGGAAATGTATACTGGGTTCGAAAATAAAGAAGTGCCATGCATGGTTATACTCATGTTATCTCACAATCTATTCTTCACAGGAAACTACCATGTCATGCATGTTATGTAATCATGTTTTGTCCTCACAAACAAATTCTTCAAGGAAACTAACAGACCATGGATTGTTATATACTCATGTTCTGTGGGCAAATTTTTTGTGAGCATATTATTCTAGCTATTGATTGCTGAAGGGCGAACATAGGTATGTACACACGATAAGCACTACAGGATTTCACTACTTCAAAATATAGAGTTCTCCATATGCACATTTACTTCCCTAATGTATGGTTAGATGAAATCAACAGTGTGATGCATGTTTCTACATCATTAAAATGAGGAAACTAACATGGCCGTTGATACACACTCATATTTAGTTGTATATAGATTACTATAAAATAAGGAGAATATCAATATCTTCCTAACAGTTTGATTATTCAAGGGTACAAATTGGCTGTAATGACATGGTCACAATCGCATGAATTAATTCATTCCAAATATAGCTGATTTACGACGTCTCTAATACATTGCCGTTGTTCTACTCAAATTCTGCTCAAACAGGGATATGTCAATCATCACAAAAAGTTCAAACAGTGTCATGGCGTCATCATTAACATCAGACAGAAACAACTTACACGCGTCGTCCCAGCAATACGTGGTGCCATCTGGTTTGTCGATTGTGTAGATGATGCCGTTGTGTTCAATAGCATCACAGAAGTGTGCATTAGCTTTGACGACGATCCACTGCAAGATGAGCTGTCTCTAGCTAAAGAAGGCACCGGTGGAAAGATATGCGACTCCCTTGTCGAACAACGCAATTAGCCTGAAGTCTGCGTAATCCGCATCTCGTGTGGGCACTTGGCAGATTACAATCTTCTGCAAAACAAGGTGCATCCAACTAACGATGTAATCTAGATGACTTGGACCGCGAAGGTAAAACTCTATATCATCCAACCAAGGAAGGATAATCTCATGGGAGGTCTGGATGTTCACGAGCACCAACTTTTCCCCATCTTCTCTGATGGCAGCCATCCAGTGGGAGTTCATGCCGACCCAGTACATACCTGCAAGAAGTTTCGGGCGATGGTGATCGGATCGAAGTCGAGGGAAATGATGTACGGCGACCCACTACATACCTGCAAAGAAGTTTCGGCTAATGGAGGTCGGATTGAAGTCGAGGGGCATCAAGTATGCCTCCATATCATGGTGAGCAAATCTCGCAAGACCAGATAGCAGCAAGCAGGGTGTCTTGGAAATCTTAGGCCTCGCTTCGACGACGGCCGTGTGCATGCCCATCGAGCATGCAGCCAGCCCCAGGGCGCTCAACATATCCATACACGAACAACAGAGGTCGAGGACGTCACTAGGGAGATTGCTCCAATCGCGGCTCATATGGATGCTACATAGTTCACGTTCGGCCATGGTGGAGTTTGGAAGGTGGACTTTTGGGGGGGCTTGATTTACGGGGGAGAAGGCTTTCGGTGCTGGAGCGGCTAGCGAGGGAATAGTGGTACTGGCGGAGGCGAGCGAGGCGAGGGTACGCGGGGGCATAGTGAGATGATGAAGAGTGACCTCAAGATCTCCGGCGAGACGGAGATGGAGATGGAGTGGTGCTAGGGGAGAGGGAGACAAGGCGAGGCATGCTATAGAGCAGTGGTGACAGTGACTGCATAGTGCACAAGGTGAGGCTGACTTTGGTAACCCGGACAGGCCGCCAGGACTGGTGTCACCTCGTGCGCAACGTCTTTTCACTTCACTATGAGGACCGGATGAATAATAGTATTTTGACCATCAAGTGTACCACAGTTGTACAACTACTACTAGTAGGAGTAGTAGGAGCATGAGTAGTACTCCCTCTGGTCCTCTTTTGTCTGCGCATAAATTTTTTCAGTATTTCTCTTATTAGTCTGCGCATATACCCTTTTGCATGCGCCCATTTCCCTCCATGCCCCGAATTCACAGCATTAATTAGCGTACGCATGAGCAGCTGTAGCCAAACTCCAGCCAATAAACTGCACCTTGCAAGTGGGCCATTCTGTGCGCGTGGGAGAGAGAAATGGCAACCGAAGAGCCCGTCCAATCCATTGCATGCAGTAGTCAAACCACCGCAGCTCTCCTCATGCATGTGCATAACTTCTCCCATTTACTTCTCCATCGGGAACCGATTTTCCTCGGCTTCTTCACTACTCCTTGATCTTCATTTGCATCCAAACCACACTGCATTCACATTGTTTTAACCTCTTCACATCCTCCTAGAGTAATTCCTAAGCCCCTGTAAATAATCATCTGCTTCAGTTAGACTAGCCATCTAATCCTAATTCTCCAAACCATAGCCCTCCGGTCCAGCGGTTCCAAATGGCGAAAGAGATCGAGATGCATGTTTTCAGTGTCCAACATGTCCTCGTCGAAGGCTCATTGAGCATAGTTGCCATAGTCACCAACCACCCAAGGGTTGTTTGGAAGTGGATCAACAATGTATCCAACTCCCTCCAAAAGGTGGAGATGAAGGTCATCGGTCTCGACGCAGAGTACATGGAGCGTGCCACTGGGAAGATCCAACGCACCGCCGTCCTTCAGCTGTGCCTCCTGCTAGGCTAGGTCTGCTTCCGGCCGCGTTCGCAATGTGCAGGTGTGCAAAGGGCGATGGGCCCAGACCCCTGCGCCATAGGATTTAGACCGGCGTGCTGACCTCTCTGTTGTGCCTAGGTAGGGCTGTGACGTGTTGATCTTCCGAGGCCGGGCATGATCCAGAAAAGTGTGTCCGGCCAAATGGGATCGAGCATCTTGGGTTATGCGGTGCACCCCTGCAGGGCAGTTAATCTATTCGAATAGCCGTGATCTTCGGTAACAGGACGACTTGGAGTTGTACCTTGACCTTATGACAACTAGAACCGGATACTTAATAAAACACACCCTTCCAAGTGCCAGATACAACTGGTGATCGCTCTCTCACAGGGCGACGAGGGGAGGATCATCGGTTAGGATTATGCTACACGATGCTACTTGGTGAACTTACCATCTACTCTCTTCTCCTGCTGCAAGATGGAGGTTACCAGAAGCGTAGTCTTCGACGGGACTAGCTATCCCCCCTCTTATTCCGGAATTATGCAGTTCAGTCCACATATGATACCCCTTTTGCCATTTGATACCAATGCATACATTTGTGGTGTAGCTCCTTGCTTGTGAGTACTTTGGATGAGTACTCACGGTTGCTTTTCTCCCTCTTTTCCCCTTTCCCTTCTACCTGATTGTCGCAACCAGATGTCGGAGCCCAGGAGCCAGACGTCACCGTCAACGACGACTCCTACTACACTGGAGGTGGCTACTGCTACGTGCAGGCCGCTGATGTCAACCAGGAGTAGTTTAGGAGGATCCCAGGCAGGAGACCTGCGCCTCTTTCGATTTGTATCCTAGTTTGTGCTAGCCTTCTTAAGGCAAACTTGTTTAACTTATGTCTATACTCAGATATTGTTGCTTCCGCTGACTCGTCTATGATCGAGCTCTTGTATTCAAGCCCTCGAGGCCCCTGACTTGTAATATGATGCTTGTATGACTTATTTTATTTGTAGAGTTGTGTTGTGATATCTTCCTGTGAGTCCCTGATTTTGATCGTACACGATTGCGTGTATGATTAGTGTACGATTGAATCGGGGGCGTCACAGAATCACTTGGTACTTGCGAACCATGCCTCATGGGCAAGATAACTAAAACTTCGTTCTCAGGAACAATGGAGCGAGCAACAGAGTTATTGGAAATCATAAATACTGACGTATGTGGTCCAATGAACATTGAGGCTCACGACAGATATCGTTATTTTCTCACCGTCACAGATGATTTGAACAGATATGGGTATATCTACTTAATGAAACATAAGTCTAAAACATTTGAAAAGTTCAAAGAATTTCGGAGTGAAGTGGAAAATCATCGTAACAAGAAAATAAAGTTTCTACAATCTGATCGTGGAGGAGAATATTTGAGTTACGAGTTTGGTCTTCATTTGAAATAATGCAGAATAGTTTCGCAACTCACGCCACCCGGAACACCACAACGTAATGGTGTGTCCGAACATCGTAATCGTACTTTACTGGATATGGTGCGATCTAGGATGTCTCTTACTGATTTACTACTATCATTTTGGGGTTATGCTTTAGAGACGGCTGCATTCACGTTAAATAAGGCACCATCTAAATCCGTTGAGACAACACCTTATGAACTATGCTTTAGCAAGAAACCCAAGTTGTCATTTCTTAATGTTTGGGGCTACGATGCTTATGTGAAAAAGCTTCAACCTGATAAGCTCGAATCCAAATCGGAGAAATGTGTCTTCATAGGATACCCAAAGGAGACTGTTGGGTACACCTGCTATCACAGATCCGATGGCAAGATATTTGTTGCTAAGCATGGATCCTTTCTAGAGAAGGAGTTTCTCTCGAAAGAAGTGAGTGGGAGGAAAGTAGAACTTGATGAGGTAATTGTACCTACTCCCTTGTTGGAAAGTAGTTCATCACTGAAATCAGTTCCAGTGATTCCTACACCAGTAAGTGAGGAAACTAATGATGATGATCATGAAACTTCAGATCAAGTTACTACCGAACCTCGTAGGTTAACCAGAGTAAGATCCGCACCAGAGTGGTACGATAATCCTGTTTTGGAGGTCATGTTACATGACCATGACGAACCTACGAACTATGAGGAAGCGATGATGAGCCCAGATTCCGCAAAATAGCTTGAGGCCATGAAATCTAAGATGGGATCCATGTATGAGAACAAAGTGTGGACTTTGGTTGACTTGCCCGATGATCGGCAGGCCACAGAGAATAAATGGATCTTCAAGAAGAAGACTGACGCTGACGGTAATGTTAGTGTCTACAAAGCTCGACTTGTTGCAAAAGGTTTTTGACAAGTTCAAGGAGTTGACTACGATGAGACCTCCTCACCCATAGCGATGTCTAAGTCTGTCTGAATCATGTTAGCAATTGCCGCATTTTATGATTATGAAATTTGGCAAATGGATGTCAAAATTGCATTCCTTAATGGAAATCTTAAAGAAGAGTTGTATATGATGCAACCAGAAGGTTTTGTCGATCCAAAAGGTGCTAACAAAGTGTGCAAGGTCCGGTAATCCATTTATGGACTGGTGCAAGCCTCTCGGAGTTGGAATATACGCTTTGATAGTGTGATCAAAGCATATGGTTTTATACAGACTTTTGGAGAAGGCTGTATTTACAAGAAAGTGAGTGGGAGCTCTATAGCATTTCCGATATTATATGTAGATGACATATTGTTGATCGGGAATGACATTGAATTTCTGAATAGCATAAAAGGATACTTGAATAAGAATTTTTGAATGAAAGTCCTCGGTGAAGCAGCTTATATATTGGGCATCAAGATCTATACAGATAGATCAAGATGCTTAATTGGACTTTCACAAAGCACATACCTTGATAAAGTTTTGAAGAAGTTCAAAATGGATCAAGCAAAGAAAGGGTTCTTGCCTGTGTTACAAGGTGTGAAGTTGAGTCAGACTCAATGCCTCACCACTACAGAAGATAGAGAGAAAATGAAAGTCATTCACTATGCTTCAGCCATTTGTTCTATCATGTATGCAATGTTGTGTACGAGACCTGATGTCCTTTCTATTAGTTTAGTAGGGAGGTACCAAAGTAATCTAGGAGTGAATCACTGGACAACGGTCAAGAATGTCCTGAAATACCTGAAAAAGACTAATGATATGTTTCTCGTTTATGGAGGTGGCAAAGAGCTTGTCGTAAATGGTTATGTCGATGTAAGCTTTGTCACAGATCCGGATGACTCTAAGTCACAAACCGGATACAGTTTTTTATTAAATGGTGGAGCTGCCAGTTGGTGCAGTTCCAAGCAGAGCGTCGTGGCGGGATCTACATGTGAAGCGGGGTACATAGCTGCTTCGGAAGCAGCAAATGAAGGAGTCTGGATGAAGGAGTTCATATCCGATCTAGGTGTCATACCTAGTGCATCAGGTTCAATGAAAATCTTTTGTGACAATACTGGTGCAATTGCCTTGGCAAAGGAATCCAGATTTCACAAGAGAACCAAGCACATCAAGAGATTCTTCAATTCCATCTGCGATCAAGTCAAGGAGGGAGACATAGAGATTTGCAAGATACATACAGATCTGAATGTTGCAGACCCGTTGACTAAGCCTCTCTCACGAGCAAAACATGATCGGCACCAAGACTCCATGGGTGTTAGAATCATTACAATGTAATCTAGATTATTGACTCTAGTGCAAGTGGGAGACTGAAGGAAATATGCTCTAGAGGCAATAATAAAGTTCTTATTTATATTTCCTTATATCATGATAAATGTTTATTATTCATGCTAGAATTGTATTAACCGGAAACTTAGTACATGTGTGAATACATAGACAAACAGAGTGTCACTAGTATGCCTCTACTTAACTAGCTCGTTGAATCAATGATGGTTATGTTTCCTAACCATAGACATGAGTTGTCACTTGATTAACAAGATCACATCATTAGAGAATGATGCGATTGACTTGACCCATCTGTTAGCTTAGCACGATGATCATTTAGTTTGTTGCTATTGCTTTCTCCATAACTTATACATGTTCCTATGACTATGAGATCATGCAACTCCCGAATACCGGAGGAACACTTAGTGTGCTATCAAACGTCACAATGTAACTGGGTGACTATAAAGATGCTCTGCAGGTGTCTCCGATGGTGTTTGTTGAGTTGGCATAGATCGAGACTAGGATTTGTCACTCGGAGTATCGGAGAGGTATCTCTGGGCCCTCTCGGTAATGCACATCACTATAAGCCTTTCAAGCAATGTGACTAATGAGTTAGTTATAGGATGATGCATTATAGAGCGAGTAAAGAGACTTTCCAGTAACGAGATTGAACTAGGTATTGAGATACCGACGATCGAATCTCAGGCAAGTAACATACCGATGACAAAGGGAACAACGTATGTTGTTATGCGGTTTGACCGATAAAGATCTTCATATAATATGTGGGAGCTAATATGAACATCTAGGTTCCACTATTTGTTATTGGCCGGAGACATGTCTCGGTCCTGCCTACATAGTTCTTGTACCCGTAGGCTCCGCATGCTTAACGTTCGGTGACGATCGGTATTATGAGTTTATGTGTTTTGATGTACCGAAGGTAGTTTGGAGTCCCGGATGTGATGATGGAAATGACGAGGAGTCTCGAAATGGTCGAGACATAAAGATCGATATATTGGATGACTATGTTTGGACATCGGAAAGGTTTTGAGAGAGTTTGGGCATATACCGGAGTACCGGGGGGTTACCGGCCCCCCCCCCGAGAGTCAATGGGCCTTAATGGGCCATAGTGGAAAGGAGGAGGAGGCCGCCAAGGTGGGGGCGTGCCCCCCCAAGCCCAATCCGAATTGGGAGGGGGCGGCCCCCTTTCCTTCTCTCCCTCTCCCCTTCCTTCCCTCTCCTACTCCAACTAGGGAAGGGGAATCCTACTCCCACCAGGAGTAGGACTCCCCCCTTGGGAGCGCCTAGGAGGCCAGCCTCTCCCCCTACTCCACTCCTTTATATAAGGGGGGCACCCCATAGACACACAACTTGATCATTGATCTCTTAGCCGTGTGCGGTGCCCGCCTCCACCATAATCCACCTCGGTCATATCGTCATAGTGCTTAGGCGAAGCCCTGCACCGGTAGCTTCATCATCACCGTCATCTCACCGTCGCGCCGCCGAAGCTCTCCCTCGACACTCAACTGGATCAAGAGTTCGTCGGACGTCACCGAGCCGAACGTGTGCATATCATGCAGGTGCCGTATTTTCGGTACTAGGATCGGTCAGATCATGAAGACGTACGACTACATAAACCACATTGTCATAACGCTCTTCCGCTTACGGTCTACGAGGGTACGTGGACATCACTCTTCCCCTCTCGTTGCTCTGCATCACCATGATAGATCTTGCGTGTGCGTAGGAATTTTTTTGAAATTACTGTGTTCCCCAACAACTACTACTACCAATGTGCTGGCCCATGTGTTGCAATGGATCCAAAGTAGTAGAATAATACTTGTTCATGGGCTTGAAATATAAACACTCTAGTTTTGACATACATATATCTGTAAAAGTAAATCATGCTTCACTCAAAATATATTCCTCAGGCTGTTTTGATGGTTTGAAGATAATATGTTTTAAAAAAATTGGAGCTATTTTTTTACATTTTGTAGCGTGGCACGGCATCTGCACTGATCGTATGAAAAAAAAATTGAGTTTGGGTCGGTGGCACACCCTGCGGCAGGATGCCTGTGTGGCCTTCTTCTATAACTAGCAAGATGCCCTTGCATTGCAGGGAACATCAAGATGCATTTTTTTACAAAACACCTGTTGTGATTGACCCTTGTAGGAGTAATCCCATGTGTAAAAACTAATTATATCTCGAGAATTTTATCAGAAAAATGGTATCTTTGGAACAAGTTTTCTCTACTACAGCTCCTTTTAGTGAGTGGTATGCAATGCATGTGTCAACAGACATGATAGCTTGTCCATGGAAGTTGAACCACGATGACCATCACGTTTCTTGTTTCTACCACTGCCACACCCACACGCAATTCCCACGACGCCGCTCCAACCCATGGCACGACGTCCCCCGACGTGCGCCTCATCCCTCTCGGCCCCACCGCTCCTCTGCCTTTGTGTGCATGACATGCGGGCCAGCTGAACTGCGGCGACCATCAACTTTCTACCACAGCCACACCCGATTGGACGCGGTTTGCCTGCTCCAATCCGTACACCCGTACCATCGAATTTTCATCCAGCGGCTGTGACACATTTCGTCCCGGGCATCAATCCTCAGCTGGAGTACTTCTGTACTACAGGTAGTACCCGCCGGTGTGGCCATCTACGCCTCGTAATGCCTCGACGCCCAGCTGTGGCATCCTCGCCACGGCCACGCCACCACCGGTCAGTTCATCTTGAACGAGTGAGTCGCGAACCATGCCACCACCATGAGAATGACATGTGGGCCTGCCACATTTAAGGTCCGTATGTCATTGACTCATAGGCCAGTGCACTAAGCCACTGAAGCTCGGTCCCATGGGCCTCGAGAGGGAAATGCAACTCCTGCGGTAGGCCTTGTCGTGCTCCTATAGTACGAGCTTGTGCAAACCCGGATGAGATTTGGTAACCAACTAGTAAGCTACACGTGCATTGCACACATGAGATTTGGTAACCAAATATCTACTCTGTACCCTCTATATCTATATCTATATCTATATCTATACTCTTAATAAAAATAGAGTTGGTGATGATGTGTCTGCCGTCCTGCAATATAGGCCTTTCGATTTATATCTGACGAATAGGAAGGAAACTATGACAATTTTGCAAAAAGATGCCGACACCCCTCTCCACATTTGCAAATAAGGCCTTCCCTTGTTCATCCTTTTCTCCCACAACATAAACTACTCATACAAATGCATCTTGATTTTCCGTGCAACGCATGGGCATCTTGCAAGTTATGAATAAATAACACTCTATCAACGAGCCCCATCAGACACCAAATATCTTGGCTTCAGTGCTACAGCTAGATCTTCTCCTCATTTATGTTTTCCAACCCGGCGGCGGGCGGGGTGCAGTTTGCCAATGGTCGGTTTGCTCAACGGCGGTCCCACATGAAAGTGAAAATGCTAGGCAACATGCCTTCCCTAGCTATGTGGCGTGCTGGATGGGCCGTGGAGTACTCCCAATTCCCGGGCGTGTGGGGGTGCGACGCGAACATGGCATGCCTTTTCCTGGCAACGTGCCCGTGCATTGCAACGGATCCAAAGTAGTAGAATAGTAGTACTTGTTCACAAACTTGAAATAAATCACTCTTGTTTTGATATACTCCTAATATATTACTTTTCACTCAAAATATATTTCTTACGCTGTTTCGATGAGGTGAGGGAGGGATGTGGTTGCTTTCAAGATAATAAGGGGTTTTCTGCAAATTGGAGCAGAGAAGTGGGCTATTGTTGCAAAAATGCCACAACTTACCTCACAGCCGTTAGATGCAGATCTAATGGTCAGAAATGACGGATGGCAGACACACCACTATCACCAACTGAGTCTTTTATAGGAGTAGGAGTAGAGAAAATTGTATAAATTATAACATTTTGTTCTGCTCCTTGGCACGATCGTTAGATAGAAATAACGATTGGAAATGCTAGGGCGGGGCTATTTCTGCCAGATAAGCAGGGTACGTAGTAGCTAGGTTGGCGCATCGTTGGTTTGGTCACATGCGGTCAGACATGTTCTAGTGTTTCTAGCAAGATGCGTATAATATTGGGAAAAGGTAAGCACAACTTATAAATTGACGGATGGAGTACTAGTTACAGTGATGCATATAATATTGGGAAAACTTTGTTTTTGCCACTCTAATTCTTGCCCACTTTGCTTATGCCACTCTAGAATTTGACATTTCACTTTTGCCACTCTTAGATTTTGACAATATATCCCTTTTGCCATTCAGTGTCAAAAGCAAACTTTTCGGAGTGGCAATTGTGATACATTGTCAAAAGCTAAGAGTGGCAAAAGTGAAATGAAAAATTATCCTTTTTGGCACGGAATGGCATTTGTGATGTATTGTCAAAAGCAAAGAGTGGCAATGGTGAGATGTCAAATTCTAGAGTGGCATAAGCAAAATTGGCAAAAGCTAGAGTGGCAAAGACAAAGTTTCCCTATAATTAAGCAAAGGGATCACACATGTCAGTATTGACTAGAACGAGAATGCAATAGCACAATAAGAATTAAGGCCACGATGATGCAATCGCAGTGGTGGTTACAGGAGGCAAGAAGAAAGATGCATCCATCAACGTACAACCTCCTCCTCCTCAAATTAGTGTGCCGGGCCATCGACCGGCAGCTAAGGAGCGGCGGCTTTTGTGGCAAGGTCAAGGTTCTTCTCAGCAAAGGCATCCAAGGCTTCCAGCCGGTTGAGGAAGGCCAACGTCGTAGCGTCCTCAATGGCCTTGTAGATACCTATGTACACGATTTTCTCGTACATGTTGATGTCTACTACACAACCTTCTTCTTGTAGACGTTGCTGGGCCTCCAAGTGCAGAGGTTTGTAGGACATTAGAAAATTTCCCTCAAGTGGATGACGTAAGGTTTATCAATCCGTGGGAGGCGTAGGATGAAGATGGTCTCTCTAAAACAACCCTGCAATCAAATAACAAAGAGTCTCTTGTGTCCCCAACACACCCAATACAATGGTAAATTGTATAAGTGCACTAGTTCAGCGAAGAGATGGTGATACAAGTGCAATATGGATGGTAGATATAGGTTTTTGTAATCTGAAAAATATAAAAACAGCAAGGTAGGAATTGGTAAAAGTGAGCGTAAACAGTATTGCAATGCATTGAAACAAGGCCTAGGGTTCATACTTTCACTAGTGCAAGTTCTTTGAACAATAATAACATAATTGGATCATATAACAATCCCTCAACTTGCAACATAGAGTCACTCCAAAGTCACTAATAGAGTAGAACAAACAAAGAGATTATTGTAGGTTACAAAACCACCTCAAAGTTATCCAGTTTGATCGATCCATTCAAGAGTTCGTAGTAGAATAACACCTTAAGACACAAATCAACCAAAATCCTAATGTCACCTAGATACTCCAATATCACCTCAAGTATCCATGGGTATGATTATACGATATGCATCACACAATCTCATATTCATCTATTCAACCAACACAAAGAACTTCAAAGAGTCCCCCAAAGTTTCTACCGGAGAGTCAAGACAAAAATGTGTGCCAACCCCTATGCATAAGTTCACGCGGTCACAGAACTCGCAAGTTGATCACCAAAACATACATCAAGTGGATCACGTGAATACCCCATTGTCACCACAGATAAGGACATGCAAGACATACATCAAGTGTTCTCAAATCCTTAAAGACTCAATCCGTTAAGATTACTTCAAAGGGAAAACTAAATCCATTACAAGAGAGTAGAGGGGGAAAACGTCATAAGATCCAACTATAATAGCAAAGCTCGCGTTACATCAAGATCATGTCGAATCAAGAACACGAGAGAGAGAGATCAAACACATAGCTACCGGTACATACCGTCAGCCCCGAGGGTGAACTACTCCCTCCTTGTCATGGAGAGCGCCGGGATGATGAAGATGGCCACCGGAGAGGGATTCCCCCCTCCGGTAGGGCGCCGAAACCGGTCTGGATTGGTTTTCCGTGGCTACAGAGGCTTGCCGCGGCGGAACTCCCGATCTAGGTTTCTTTCTGGAAGTTTGGGGTTATATAAGAGGTGTTGGAGTCGGGAACAAGTCGGGGGGGTCCCTAAGGTAGCCATGAGGTGGGGGGCGCTCCGAGGGGGTAGGGCGCGGCCCCACCCTCGTGGGGGCCTCGAGACTCTTCAGTCCCATCTCTAGTACTCCGTGGGCTTCTTCTGGTCCAAAAATGATCTCCGTGAAATTTTAGGTCAATTGGACTCCGTTTGGTTTTCCTTCTCTGCGATACTCAAAAACAAGGAAAAAACTTAAACTGGCACTGGGCTCTAGGTTAATAGGTTAGTCCCAAAAATCATATAAAATACCATATAAATGCATATAAAACATCCTAGATGGATAATATAATAGGATGGAACAATCAAAAATTATAGATACGTTGGAGACGTATCACATGTGGATGTGTAGGTCGACGGATTCTTGCACGGCGAGGCGCCTCGCGGCGAGCGTGACCTCCAGGTGGACATTCTTCATGGCGTCGGCGGGCAGTCGCAGGGGCCACCAGTTCCTGAAAGAGGTTCCGTCCATGGAGGCCGATTAGGGTGGCAGGCAATGAGGAGCCCTGGCGTGTGGGCTGGAGGAGTACGGCGATGTCGTCCCCGAGCTTCTTGAGGACGGTGAGCTTGTTGGTGGTGGCAACGATCATCTGGTCCAACTGAGAGTCGTAGTTGGCGTCGACGGTGGACATCCACCAGCCGGTCGTGAACACTGTCTGGAGACGATCCTTGATGCCATGCCGCAGGCCGGTGTCGTGGACCATCTAGCACAGCCGCTTGCCGCTCGCGCGCATCGCCGCCATGGGTCTGGAGTGAGCACTTTTGTGCTTAATGTAGGTGCTTAGGCAAATGCTTAGGTGCGTACGATGTGGTAGATGCATTGGAATGGAGGGGTGCCTTTATATGAGTGCAAACTCGTTGCATTCACATCGTGCAGCCTCTTTTCCCGGTCCTCCTCCCATTACTCCCGTCATGCATGCACGATGCTAATTGAAGGAGGGTGCATTATTGGCCGTTCAACATTTCGGGAACCTCTACCCCTCCCTCGTCTGCATTAAAGCCGTATCGGGAACTGTGCTGCCTACTGTCAAATCGAATAGTACTGCGCCACCCGCTGCACGCCCGGCTGAACACGCCTCGTCGCCTCCATCAAACCGCTCTGTTAAACCCGCATGCAAACTGAGAAACCTACTCCGGCCACACGTCCGTTCATAAGCGGGCCGGAATTAAACGCAACATCGTCCGACCTCCTCCCATCCGCCCTCAGTTTAAACTAGGCCAGAAGCCGGCCAAGCTCCTACCGTCCGTCCTCTATTTAAACGAGGCCAGACAGAAAACAGGCAAGAATCACCCCTCCGGCGCTCCCCCATCTCCTCCTTCACCATTTTCTCCACTATTCTGATGGCTTCTCAGGAGCCATTCTCCAGCATACTACCTGACTGGGTGGCCCGCCGAGCCCTCTGGATACGGGCGAGGCCGCTCGTTGCTTCATCAACCTTGCTTGGCCCGACGGAGCTAGTTGCCGCCCCAATCCGGTGCGTGGTTCAGCAACTCACCGCTCCAGTTCAGCTCGACGAGGAGTGGTGAGTTTCTCCACGCCGGCATCGTACCGCGCCACCAGTGTCTGTGTGGCCGCGCCTCCCGTGCGTCCGGCCGCGCCTCCCATGCTTGCGGCAACACCATGCAGGCAGAGACAGAAGCCGGGTGTGTGGAGAGCGACGAGTCGGTGGCCAGCTTCTCCGTGTCTGCCGCCATCATCGAGGAGAAGTAGAACATGGGAGGCCGCCGCCACTTGGGTCCCATGAAGGCCACCGCCGAGGCGACGACTGCGCATTCAGGTGGCTTCGTCTCTTCCGAGGACCTTCATCGACCCCGCAAGTGTCTGCTGGACATGAGGAAGACAATGGGATTCGCGGGACGCCATTAAGATTAGGTACTCCCTCTCCTGCTGGCGGGAAATATTTGTTCTAAGAATGGATAAATTGGATGTGTGATGACCCACAAGTGTAGGGGATCTATCATAGCCTTTTCGATAAGTAAGAGTGTCGAACCCAACGAGGAGCAGAAGGAAATGATAAGTAGTTTTCAGTAAGGTATTCTCTGCAAGCACTGAAGTTATCGGTAACAGATAGTTTTGTGATAAGGTAATTTGTAACGAGTAGCAAGTAATAAAAGTAAATAGGGTGCAGCAAGATGGCCCAATCCTTTTTGTAGCAAAGGACAAACCTGGACAAACTCTTATATGAAGGAAAGAGCTCCCAAGGACACATGGGAATTATTGTCAAGCTAGTTTTCATCATGTTCATATGATTCGCGTTCGGTACTTTGATAATTTGATATGTGGGTGGACCGGTGCTTGGGTACCATCCTTACTTGGACAAGCATCCCACTTATGATTAACCCCCGTTGCAAGCATCCGCAACTACAACAGAAGTATTAAGGTAAACCTAACCATAGCATGAAACATATGGATCCAAATCAGCCCCTTACGAAGCAGCGCATAAACTAGGGTTTAAGCTTCTCTCACTCTAGCAACCCATCATCTACTTATTACTTCCCAATGCCTCCCTCTAGGCCCAAACAATGGTGAAGTTTCATGTATTCTACGTTCACATGACACCACTAGAGGGATGAGAACATACATCTCATCAAAATATCGAACGAATACCAAATTCTCATGACTACTTGTAGCAAGACTTCTCCCATGTCCTCGGGAACAAACGTAACTACTTACAAAGAATATTCATGTTCATAATCAGAGGGGTATTAATATGCATAATGGATCTGAACATATGATCTTCCACCAAGTAAACCAACTAGCATCAACTACAAGGAGTAATCAACACTACTAGCAACCCACATGTACCAATCTGAGGTTTGGATACAAAGAATGGATACAAGAGATGAACTAGGGTTTGAGATGAGATGGTGCTGGTGAAGATGTAGATGGAGATTGACCCCCTCCCAATGAGAGGATCGTTGGTGATGACGATGGTGATGATTTCCCCCTCCCGGAGGGAAGTTTCCAAGGCGGAACAGCTCTGCCGGAGCCCTAGATTGGTTCCGCCTCGTGGCGGCGGAGTTTCTTTCCGAAAGATTGCTTATGATTTTTTCTCGAACGAAAGACTTCATATAGCAGAAGATGGGCACCGGAGGCCTGCCAGGGGGCCCACGAGGTAGGGGGCACGCCCAGGGGTGTAGCGCGCGCCGCCCACCCTCGTGGCCAGGGTGTGGTTCCCCTCTGGTGGATTCTTTCATCAATATTTTTTATTAATTCCAAAAATAACTTCCGTTAACTTTCAAGACTTTTGGAGCTGTGCATAATAGGTCTCTAATATTTGCTCCTTTTCCAGCCCAGAATTCCAGCTACCGGCATTCTCCCTCTTCATGTGAACCTTGTAAAATAAGAGACAATAGGCATAAGTATTGTGACATAACGTGTAATGACAACCCATAATGCAATAAATATCGATATAAAAGCATGATGCAAAATGGACGTATCAACTCCCCCAAGCTTAGACCTCGCCTGTCCACAAGCGAAAGCCGATATCGAAAAATATGTCCACATGTTTAGAGATAGAGGTGTCGATAAAATAAAATACAGATATGGGGGCATCATGATCATTCTTAGATATGTATGTATATATATATATGTATATATATATATACATGTAGGCTATTCCGTTTCGCGTAACAGAATATTATTCTGTTACCATTGTTGAACTGATGAATTCGAGGGGTTGAACTGATGCTCTCATTTTTGTCGAACTGATCATCTTCTTTTATGAAGTGATGCTCTCAGTTTGGACCTGTGTTACTGGGCTCATGGCGTTTTCATCCCCGCAGCTTAATCGCCACAGCTACCGCCGCTATCGAGGAGCTTGAGCTGCTCGCCCCAAGGGCCTTCGCGGGCGCCCAAATAGACCGCCACGACCTGGGCGCGTCCGGTGAGATTCGACAAGACGCTGCGCAAGGCCGCCACACCGGACATGGAGTCGGAGCCGGCGGCGGCGCGGGCGGCGGAGCACGTGCCGTCGTGGCGCGAGCAGGTGACGGTCCATGGGATGGTGGCGGCGCTGCTCATCGGCGTGGTGTACACAGTGATCGTCATGAGCTCAACCTCACCACGGGGCTCGTCCCCACGCTCAACCTCTTCGCCGTGCTGCTCACGCCTCGGCATTGCCTATCGCCCCTTCACGCGCCAGGAGAACACTGTCGTTCAGACCTGCGCCGTCGCCTGCTACACCATCGGCTTCGGCGGTAAGCTCCTCCCTCTATCTCTCTCACGCCGGCCTGATCAAAAATTAGTTTATTACCCCCAATTCAGCATCCCCGCCATTACCGAACCTTTTTTAGATAAAATCTTGATTAGCTTGCTAACTAATTCTGGTCCTGCGCTGAATCCTGGGCATGCAGGTGGGTTCGGGTCCTTCTTGCTGGAGCTGGACAGGAAGACGTACAAGTTATCCGGGGTGAACACGCCGGGCAACGTGCCGGGGAGCTACAAGGAACCCGGCATCGGTTAGACTTCCTCCTCGACGTCAGCTTCGTGGGCTTGCTCACCCTGCTCCCTCTCAGGAAGGTACAAACGATTCCATTTCCATACTTCTGTGCCCCCCTTGTGTGATATCTCCGTGTCCATGGTGAGGCACACTTCCTGATTTTTTCTTGGTCGTTGGTGTTACTATCAGGCATACTGAAAATTTGGCACTGCTCGCAAGACCATAGCATCAGGGCTGTGGTCATTGACGGTGATTATTCCCTCCACCTCCTCCCCAAAAATTATTTTCCCCTGTTCTCACTTGTTAACCAGAATTTCAACATCAACGACCAACCCCCAAGTCATCGTTTGCTACAATGCTGACGGAATCTAGCTAATCTGCATTTTATTTTGTTCTTGATGAAAAAGGCATTTACAGTCGATTTCGTAGTCGCAGTTGGTCTTCAATTGAACTGACGATTTGGTGAAACGAAACTCTTTTCAAGTACTGGGAATCGACTACAAGCTAACATACCCAAGTGGGATCACCGACGTGGTGGGGTTGAACTGATGCTCTCATTTTGGTCGAACTAATCGTCTTCTTTAGTACTGAGGTATTTTCACATACCTCAGTACTAACTTTAAAATGGCAGTCAGAATGAACAGAGTACTTGTACTAATCTATGTGTGTGTTTGTACTGAGGTATTTTTTGCAAAGTAATGTTGAATAAGGTGAGACCGGTCGTGTTGTTTTTTTCGTCCTGAAAACAACAGAGTACTCAAATTCATCTTTGTATGGGTTTGTACTGAGCATGCTTTTCACAAAACCAGACTTTATTTTGTATTTCCTCACTACTATTTTGTCGATTTTGAAGTTCCGTTTTTTCTGTCCTTGAACTTACCCAAGTTTTTCTTAGTAAAATGTGCACTCTCTTTTGGAAACAGAGTGTATGAACATTCACATGGAGAGTAGTTGAACTTTTAAGCACTTTCTCTTATATAAACATCCTTTTTTCTAACCCTTGTTTATTAACTTCATGTGGAAGTGCCACATTTTCTTTAGCAAGTGAAACTTTTTTGCCGTGCAGATTTTGGACTTATCTGTCTTTCTAGTTTGAACTCACCCGTCAATTTTTTAACTGATGATAAAGCACATAGTGAACGTCTACACTTAGTGTATGTTTACTTGTACAACCATGGGAGTATACTATGTGAACATTTATTATATAAACATTTAGGCCGCATTCGGGAATTCACCAGCTCCTAGAATCTGCGGAGCAACGGTTTGCTCGCTCCCAGATTTTGTACTAGAGCTCCCTCCGCTCCCGGAGCGGAGCCTAGAGCGGAGTATTCCCGAATGGGGCCTTATTCACAAAATACAAAGAAGCCCATAAAGAGTGCATCTCTCACGAAACTATCCATAAACACATCAGTTAATAAAGACTACATCTCTCAGGGAAACTAGCCATGAACACATCAGTTCATAAAGTGTACATATCATTGAACATATAATGCAACTACCGAAAAGTAACAACAAAGAACATTTATTTTTTGAACACAAGAACATTTAATTTTTGTTTCTGGTGTCACCGGATAACTATCATTGAACTCTCCCAGCCGGCGATGCTTCTCTCAGGACAGAACCCAGTGGACACTGCACATGGAAAGCCCAGCGCGACAATGTTAGTACTTACCAAGGTGTTGCATCTGTACTCACTATGGCGATGTGTTTGTACTGCCCAAAAACATACGCAAGAGCACAAAGTAAACATTTTTTAAAACTTGTGCTCACAGGAATAGTGACAACACCTAAAAAGCATGTTCTTTTCACATCTTCCCAATTACTCAATTAACAGAACAACACATCTATGCATTGGATGCACACAGAGGACTACCATCAGCGCTCAACTTGGACGGCTACCAGCAACCGTGGTGGACGGGCTGGTGGTGGTGCCTTACCTTTTATAAATCAAAGCTCCTATGTTTATGCTATACTTTCATGCAGTTCTTCACTCAAGTAATAATTTCAGTTTAACCATTTGAAGAACCAACTTCAGTGCTTGAATTAGTACCTTCTCAGAGGTGCAGACGCAGTAAGAAAGAAGTTCGTGTGGAGCTCGAGGGAGCGATGAACATAGCATGACAGGGAGCATCGAACTACCCTCTACCAAGAGGTTGACCTACGGAGGAGCATCCATTGCCCACGGCGAGGCAGAGGTGCGCCAGTGAGTGACGCAGCCTCATTGGAAGTAGGAGGATCCGGGGCCGGTGTGACGTAGCCTCGTTGGATCCAGGTGGCGCGGCGGCTGGAGAAGCCCGTACTACGCAAGAATAGAGGGGGTGTGGAGATGATGTTTCTACACATCACATCTGCTAACAAAAATTGAGAGGAAATATTGTAGAATGCTCTAAAAAATACTACATCAGGAACTAAACATCAGCTTGTAATTGAACTAACCTAAATTAAACTGAAACTATAACTATTGAACTGATCTGTAACTATAACAAGAATTGTACTGAACTAAATTTAGTAATTGAAATGAACCAAAAAGATATTTAGTAATTTAGTAATTGAACTGATGGTCTTTTTGTCGAATCGCGCAGTGAAGAACTGCTGCAGATCATGTGGAAAATATACCAATGAGAAACCGAATGTGTGGCGGCACCGCTGCAGCACTTGTGTCTTTTATAACATTTTCAAGAGAATCTGACCATACACTTGCTGGAAAAATGGAACTTCAAATAAATCTATTCGGCAAGAGGCAACATACGGTATCCTTTCTTTGCCCTATTATACCAAATACCAAACAACAAAAAATGGTTCTCATAAGCATTTCAACAAGCACCTAGACCATCAATTATTTTCATATAAGTAGCATGGAATCGAATGGAGCAACAGTAGGGCATGAGAAGAAAGAAATACCAGCAGCACCTCAAGATCCTACCATTTTTTGTACATGATGCATCTCCCCTGTCGTTCAGATATAGGAGATCATTGAGTTCACTTACCGGAGATCATTCAGTTCAATTAGTGTACATGCTCGCATGCCGCATCAGGCACCAGGCATGCACCAGCACACACACCACAGCACACACGCAAGTTCTAGTAGGCAGCATGGATTATTTTGTTGAATTCATTGAACTGAAGGGAGCTCCTTCGACCTGTAAGATGAACGGAAAAAAGCAAATGAAATTTGTCAAGATCAAAATGACCATAACAATCATGTAAAACATGTAAAAATAACGACAAGTTCATGCACAGTAACATTAGAAGTACACAAAAGAAACCTAAAAAGAAGTTCTGTACTTTGAAATACTTCATTTTAGTTCCCAAATACTTCACTTGTTTTGAAATATGAACTTCTATATTTATTTTCTTAGAACTTATTATGTTTTCCCTGCAAATTACATGGGTGAGAGCATGGTGCTCTAATTCAATTGCATATATCTGAAACTCCACACACGACCTGAACTTATGCATAACAGTGTGAGTGCAGAATACTTGTAAGCATAAGAAAAAGACATAGAGTGCACATATAATTTTCAAGATTTCCTTGATGTACTGCACATTAAAGTTGATGTACTAAAAAGAATGCAAATTTTGAACTGAAAATCAAGTAAAAGCTGAACTCATATAAAGTTCAAGGTCAAAAGAACCTCCACATCCATCAAACTTCATATCCTGTAGTTCAACTTCTATAAAAATAGAAGTTGTGGTATCCCTCATAAATCAACAAGAAAACCTGCAGAAAAATGTACATGTTCTCATTGGCATATCAACAAGCACCTTCAGAGCACAGAGTGTCATATGCACTTATCTACAGAGAAGGCATCCGTCCATGGTAGAGAAAGCATTGTTCAGAGAAAGATCAATGACACAGCACACATACGACCCTGATTCTTCTTAAATTTATCACCCTCTCATCGAGCTCAAGTTGTACTGCAACTCACTCGGATATTTGCTCTAGTAGTGGCCCGCGGACTGCTATTGGTTTGCGAGTTGGACTTCAATCTCTTTAAAATTTTCAAACTGGTACATGCAATGCAAATAGTCAATATGAGCATAAATCTCTAGATGAATAAGAACAGAGCATCATAAGATTCATCAAATTCATACCAAAAATGTCGGATCAGGGGGCGGAGCATGGGGTGGCCTACACACGACTCTTTTTTGAGTGACCGGTGGCGGAGCGAGAAGTTGGACTGATGACCTGTAGATCTTCCAGTTGACTAGCCCCAGCGACCACATTGGCAGCTGCACGAACGGTGCCAACTGAATGGGCTTTGGTAGTGGTGACGAACGGCCTGGTGACTGAGTTTGAACGGACGGTGAGCTTAGGCGGCAGGGGGTGACGCCGGAGGAGCAGTAGTGGCGCGTGGTGGATTGAGGAGGCGCGGAGGAATACGGCCAACAGTGACGCATGGCGGCCAGGTTGCCGGCGGCTGCACGCTTTGGTCTCAGGAGGAGCAAGGATGAGTTGCGAGAGGGCTTGCCGGCGTTGAGCGGGAGGCGAGCTGGATAGCGATGGAGGTCGGGGAGGAGTTGGGGACGAGGTGGCAGCTTGATCTAGTAGACACGGGGGTGGGGTGGTGGCCAATGGAGGGAGAGAATGGGGTGGGCGGCGGCCGGAGACGAGGAAGATAGGAGCAGGGCGGCGGCCAGGGCAGGGGGAGATGAGAGCGGGGCGGCGGCCGGAGCCGGGGAGACGGGAGCGGGGCGACAACCGGAGCCACGGGAGACGGGAGCGGGGCGACGGCCGAAGCCAGGGGAGACGGGAGTGGGGCGACAGCCGGAACTAGGGGAGACGGGAGCGGGGTGGTGGCCAGAGCCAGGGAGACGGGAGTGGGGGCAGCGGCCAGAGCCGGGGAGACGGGAGCAGGGCGGTGGTTAGAGCCAGGGAGACGGGAGCGGGGGCGATGGCCGGAGCCGGTAGGATGGGAGTGGTGGTTGCGGAGGCGGAGACAGAAGATAAGTTTTTTTGCCATTTTTCCTTTTTTACTAATAGTACTCCTACATATACCGGTTCGGGATTTGTCATCGGTCCTATATAGGGGGCGGTAGTAACAGAATAATATTCTGTTACTAGTAACAGAATAGTATATATATATATTGTCATATGATCTCCCATGCTAAAGTAACAATTCATTCACATACTCAAGTATGAATCAGAAACTTCATTGAAAACTAACAAACTATAATTTCAGTCATTGAAGCAATTGCAATTCATCATAACATAGGAAAGAGTCAATATAAGAGCTTCTCAGCAAGTCCACATACTCAACCATCTTTTAGTCTTTCATAATTGCTAACACTCACGCGATATTTATGGTTATGAAGTTTTAATCAGACACAGAGAAAGACAGGGGCTTATAGTTTTGCCTCCCAACATTTTACCTCAAGGGTAATGTCAACAATAATAGTTCATGAAAACCCACATCCAATTATTCATATATATCAGGATCCTTCCAACACATTGTGCTTGCCAAAGGGTAAAATGTAAATAGGAAAGGTGAATATCACCATGACTCTTTGGATGAAGTATAAGACAAGAATAAAAGATAGGCCCTTCGCAGAGGGAAGCAGAGGTTGTCATGTGCTTTTATGGTTGGATGCACGAAATCTTAATGCAAAAGAACGTCACTTTATATTGCCACTTGTGATATGGACCTTTATTATGAAGTCTGTCGCTTTTATTTCTTCCACATCACAAGATCATATAAAGCTTATTTTCTCCACACTAATAAGTCATACATATTTAGAGGGCAATTCTTATAGCTTTCAATGATGACAACTTACTTGATGGATCTTACTCAATCCATAGGTAGATATGGTGGACTCTCATGGCAAAACAGGGCTTAGGGATATTTGGAAGCACAAGTAGTATCTCTACTTGGTGCAAAGAAATTGTCTAGCAAGAGAGGGAAAGGCAAGCTCAACATGTTGGATGATCCATGACAATATAATTTATCTTAGATGTAAGAAAACATAACCCATTACGTTGTCTTCCTTGTCCAACGTCAACTATTTAGCATATCATACTTTAATAAGTGCTCACAATTATAAAAGATGTCCAAGATAGTATATTTATATGTGAAAACCTCTCTTTCTTTATTACTTCCTATTAATTGCAACGATGACCAAAACTATGTTTGTCAACTCTCAACAACTTTTATTCATCATACTCTTTATATGTGAGCTCATTACTCTCCATAAGATCCATATGATCTCTTTATTTCTTTTTATTTCTTCTCTTTTATTTTATTCTCTCAAGATCATAGCAAAATAATCAAGCCCTTGACTCAACACTAATCTTTATTATATATAGCTCACGGACTAGATTACATAGGATGATCATAAAGCAAAACTCACAACTAAATCATACTAAAACTTTATTCTACTAGCTCAAGATATTACCAAAAGGATCGAACTAAGAAAAATGGTAAAGATAGGAGTGTCATGGTGGTACGATACCGGGGAACCTCCCCCAAGCTTGGCAGTTGCCAAGGGGAGTGCCCATACCCATGTGATTATGTCTCTTTCTTCGGGGGTGGTGATGATGGAGTTAATTGTGCCTTCTGCTTTTTCATATTGTATTTGAGAAGAGCAATTTCCTCCTTTAAATCATCGACTTCCGTTTCCAGCTTCAGGATTTTGTCACATAAATCTCCTTTGCTTTTCTGCCGAAAATGAGAAGGAATAGAGCGGATGTTAGACAGTTTAGCCCTCTTAGGAAGACTAGACTTCTTGAACTTCACGTGCATATCCCCAGATTGAGGTAGAGGGACATCCTCCTCCTCCTCCGAACTTGAATCATTGTTCCTCATCAAATGAGCATCCTCTTCATCATCTGTAGTTCGACCACAAGGAGATAGATCCCCATAGGTCTTTGGGTCAGCAACGAGATGTGAGACATAGCTCTCTCCGTGGGAATCCTGAGATGACATCTTGCTCCAAACCTGCAACAGAAATAGCTTGAAACAAAAAACAGAGGATGATTTCCTGGTACGGTGGTCAAAACCTTCGGGAGATTATATAATGAATTTTTACCGACAAAAAGAAGTATCGTGCAGGAAAACGGAGTCTGGAGAGCGCACGAGGTGCCCACGAGGCAGGGGGCGCGCCCAGGTGGGTAGACGCGCCCTCCACCCTCGTGTGATGTAGGGTAAGAACCCTAGGGGCCGATCTTTCATGAAAGGAGCGGATCCCGTGAAGAACACGAGGAACACGAGGGGGGAAAGAGGGAAAACACAAATGGAAACACAAGAGGAAACACTAAACCAACATGAATAAGTCACACATGTGTTAGATCCTCGAGTACATAAGAGAAGATACATGATCCACGGACAACTAAGGGCGATACAAGGGTAGCCGGTCTTCTCCATGAGGAGGTCTTGAGATCTTCCCTAAAATGGGTCTTGAATCTGCTTGCAGGATCTTCTCCGGAGGAGGCTCGAATCTCCGTGGAGAAGGTAACCAAGTGGATGAGCAAAGCTCTCACACATACATGAGCTAAACCTTTGCTAACCCTAAAACGTAGGTAGGAGAAGATTATTTATAGTCTAGTGACGAAAGGATACACGGGCCTCGGCCCAAGTCGCCGCGCGCTGATACGTCTCCAACGTATCTATAATTTTTGATTGCCCCATGCTATATTATCTACTGTTTTGAATGTTTATGGGCTTTATTATACACTTTTATATCATTTTTGGGACTAACCTATTAACCCAAAGCCCAGTGCCAGTTTCTGTTTTTACCCTGTTTTAGAGTTTCGAAGAAAAGGAAAATCAAACGGAGTCCAATTAACCTGAAACTTCACGGAATTCATTTTTGGAAGGAAAGAAGCCCAGAAGACTTGGAGTGCATGTGGGGGATCTGCGAGGAGGTCACGAGGCAGGGGGCGCGCCCACCCCCTGGGCGCGCCCTCCACCCTCGTGAGCCCCTCGTGCCCCCCCTGACATACTTCTTCCGCCTATATATCTCCATATACCCTAAAAACATCCGACAGAACAATAGATCGGGAGTTCCGCCGCCAGAAGCCTCCGTAGCCACCGAAAGCCAATCTAGACCCGTTCCGGCACCCTGCCGGAGGGGCAATTCCTCTCCGGTGGCCATCTTCATCATCCCGGTGCTCTCCATGACGAGGAGGGAGTAGTTCTCCCTCGGGCCTGAGGGTATGTACCAGTAGCTATGTGTTTGATCTCTCTCTCTCTCGTGTTCTTGATTTGGCATGATCTTGATGTATCGCGAGCTTTGCTATTATAATTGGATCTTATGTTTCTCCTCCCCCTCTTCTCTCTTGTAATGAATTGAGTTTCCCCTTTGAAGTAATCTTATCGGATTGAGTCTTTAAAGATTTGAGAACACTTGATCTATGTCTTGCCGTGCATATCTGTGATGACAATGGGATATCACGTGATTCACTTGATGTATGTTTTGGTGATCAACTTGTGGGTTCCGCCCCTGAACCTATGCATAGGGGTTGGCACACGTTTTCGTCGTGATTCTCCGGTAGAACTTTGGGGCACTCTTTGAGGTCCTTTGTGTTGGTTGAATAGATGAATATGAGATTGTGTGATGCATATCGTATAATCATACCCACGGATACTTGAGGTGACATTGGAGTATCTAGGTGACATTAGGGTTTTGGTTGATGTGTGTCTTAAGGTGTTATTCTAGTACGAACTCTAGGGCTGTTTGTGACACTTATAGGAATAGCCCAACAGATTGATTGGAAAGAATAACTTTGAGGTGGTTTCGTACCCTACCATAATCTCTTCGTTCATTCTCCACTATTAGTGACTTTGGAGTGACTCTTTGTTACATGTTGAGGGATAATTTTATGATCCAATTATGTTAGTATTGTTGAGAGGACTTACACTAGTGAAAGTATGAACCCTAGGCCTTATTTCCACGCATTGCAATACCGTTTACACTCACTTTTATCATTAGTTATCTTGCTATTTTTATAATTTCAGATTACAAATACCTTTATCTACTATCCATATACCACTTGTATCACCCTCTCTTCGCCGAACTAGTGCACCTATACAATTTACCATTGTATTGGGTGTGATGGGGACACAAGAGACTCTTTGTTATTTGGTTGCACGGTTGTTTGAGAGAGACCATCTTCATCCTATGCCTCCTACGGATTGATAAACCTTAGGTCATTCACTTGAGGGAAATTTTCTACTGTCCTACAAACCTCTGCACTTGGAGGCCCAACAATGTCTACAAGAAGAAGGTTGTGTAGTAGACATCAAGCTCTTTTCTGGCATCGTTGCCGGGGAGGTGAGTGCTTGAAGGTATATCTTTAGATCTTGCAATCGAGTCTTTTAGTTTCTTGTTTTATCACAAGTTTAGTTTATAAAAGAAAACTATAAAAAAATGGAATTGAGTTTGTCTCATACGCTTCACCTTTTTAATATCTTTCATGAGTATGATGGAAAGGAAAATTGTGCCAAAGTGCTAGAAGAAGAAATCTATAAAATGTTTAGCACTAAATATTTGAATGATGATCATGATTGCAATGTTGTTAGTATGAATTCCTTGAATACCTATGATGCTAATGATATGCAAAGCCACAAGCTTGGGGAAGCTATGTTTGATGAAGATGATATTTTTTGTCCCCCAAGTTTTGATGAGCAAATTTATTATGATGAAAGCATGCCTCCTATCTATGATGATTATTGTGATGACACGTATGCTTTAAAGAATAATGATAACAATAAAACTTGTCATCTTGATTTCAATTTTCAATCCCATGATAGTTACTTTGTTGAGTTTGCTCCCACTATTATTCATGAGAAGAATTTTGCTTGTGTGGAGAGTAGTAAAATTTCTATGCTTGTAGATCATGAAAAGAATACTTTAGGTGCTGGTTATATTGTTGAATTCATTCATGATGCTACTGAAAATTATTATGAGGGAGGAATATATGCTTGTAGGAATTGCAATAATATCAAATTTCCTCTCTATGTGCTTAAAGTTTTAAAGTTATGCTTGTTTTACCTTCCTATGCAAGTTGATTCTTGTTCCCATAATTTGTTTGCTCACAAAATCCCTATGCATAGGAAGTGGGTTAGACTTAAATGTGCTAGTCATATTCTTCATGATGCTCTCTTTATGTTACAATTCTTATCTTTTATGTGAGCATCATTGAAATCATCATGCCTAGCTAGGGGCGTTAAACGATAGCGCTTGTTGGGAGGCAACCCAACTTTATTTTTGTTCCTTGATTTTTTCTCCTGTTTAGTAATAAATAATTCATCTAGCCTCTGTTTAGATGTGGTTTTATGCTTTTAATTAGTGTTTGTGCCAAGTAGAACCATTGGGAAGACTTGGGGAAAGTCTTGTTGATCATGCTGTAAAAAAACAGAAACTTTAGCACTCACGAGAATTGCTGCCATTTTTATTTGGAGAGCGATATTTAGTTAATTCTTTTTGAAGATGATTAATAGATAAATTCCTCAGGTCAAGAAATTTATTTTAGAATTTTATGAGATCCATAAGTATACGTTTGATTCAGATTACCACAGACTGTTCTGTTTTTGACAGATTCTGCTTTTCGTGTGTTGTTTGCTTATTTTGATGAATCTATGGCTAGTAAAATAGTTTATAAACCATAGAGAAGTTGGAATACAGTAGGTTTAACACCAATATAAATAAATAATGAGTTCATTACAGTACCTTGAAGTGGTGATTTATTTTCTTATACTAACAGAGCTTACGAGTTTTCTGTTAAGTTTTGTGTTGTGAAGTTTTCAAGTTTTGGGTAAGGATTTGATGGACTATGGAATAAGGAGTGGCAAGAGCCTAATATTGGGGATTCCCAAGGCACCCCAAGGTAATATTCAAGGATAGCCAAGAGCCTAAGCTTGGGGATGCCCCGGAAGGCATCCCCTCTTTCGTCTTCGTTCATCGGTAACTTTACTTGGAGCTATATTTTTATTCGCCACATGATATGTGTTTTGCTTGGAGCGTCAATTTATTTTGTTAGGATTTGCTTGCTGTTATTTAGAAAAATGTTTTGCATCTTTTATTCCAATAAAAGTGGCATTGATATAATTCCCTAGAAAAGTCAGAATGTGATAAAATGTTGAAACCTTTTTCATATTAAGCTCTGATAAATTTACTACAGTGGGAATTTTCTTTCATAATTTTTGGAGTTAGGGAAGTATGGATGTTGCAGCATTCTTTACAGACTATCCTGTTTAGGCAGATTGCTGTTATGTTTGCATTGTTTGCATATGTTTGCTTCTTTAATGATTCTATTTGAGGATAAGACTATTAAATATGCAGAGGCATTTAGTATGCAATGTTGAATAATAATTTTAGTGATTTTCTACAGTAGAGTATGATAAGGTTTTTGCAATGGTTTATACTAACTTATCTCACGAGTCCTTGTTGAGTTTTGTGTGGATGAAGCTTTTGAGATTTAGAGAGACCGTGATATGAGAGGAATTAAGGAGACACAAAAGCTCAAGCTTGGGGATGCCCAAGGCACCCCAAGATAATATTTCAAGAAGTATCAAGCGTCTAAGCTTGGGGATGCCCCGGTTGGCATCCCACCTTTCTTCTTCAACAAACTATCGGTTAGTATCGGTTGATCCTAAGTTTTTGCTTCTTCACATGATGTTTGCTATTCTTAGATGTCATTTTATTTAGTTTTGCTTGCTGTTTAAATAAAGTATCAAGGTCTGAAATTATTGAATGGGAGAGTCTTCACATAGTTGCACAATTATTCAACTACTCATTGATTTTCACTTATATCTTTCGGAGTAGTTTGTCATTTGCTCTAGTGCTTCACTTATATCTTTTAGAGCATGGTGGTAGTTTTATTTTGAACAAATAGATGAACTCTCATGCTTCACTTAGATTATTTTGAGAGTCTTAAATAGCATGGTAATTTGCTTGAAATCCTAATATGCTAGGTATTCAAGAATAATAAAATTCTCTTATGAGTGTGTTGAATACTAAGAGAAGTTTGATACTTGATGATTGTTTTGAGATATGAGGATGGTAATATTAGAGTCATGCTAGTTGAGTAGTTGTGAATTTGAGAAGTGCTTGTGTTGAAGTTTGCAAGTCCCATAGCATGCACGTATGGTAAACATTGTGTAACAAATTTGAAACATGAGGTGTTATTTGATTGTCCTCCTTATGAGTGGCGGTCGGGGACGAGCGATGGTCTTTTCCTACCAATCTATCCCCCTAGGAGCGTGCACGTAGTGCCGAGGTTTTTGATGACTTGTAGATTTTTGAAATAAGTATGTGAGTTCTTTATGACTAACGTTGAGTCCATGGATTATACGCACTCTCACCCTTCCATCCTTGCTAGCCTCTTCGGTACCGTGCATTGCCCTTTCTCACATTGAGAGTTGGCGCAAACTTTGCCGGTGCATCCAAACCCTGTGATATGATACGCTCTTTCACACATAAACCTCCTTATATCTTCCTCAAAACAGCCACCATACCTACCTATTATGGCATTTCCATAGCTATTCCGAGATATATTGCCATGCAACTTTCCACCATCCAGTTTATCATGACACATTCATCATTGTCATATTTCTTAGCGTGATCATGTAGTTGACATAGTATTTGTGGCAAAGCCACCGTTCATAATTTTTTCATACTTGTCACTCTTGATTCATTGCATATCCCAGTACACTGCCGGAGGCATCCATATAAAGTCATACTTTGTTCTAGTATCGAATTGTAATCATTGAGTTGTAAATAAATAGAAGTGTGATGATCATCATTCAATAGAGCATTGTCCCAAAAAAAAGAGGAAGGCCAAAGAAAAAAAAGAAGGCCCAAAAAAAGGGGCAATGCTACTATCCTTTTCCCCACACTTGTGCTTCAAAATCTTCATGATAGAGAGTCTCGTGTTTTGTCACTTTCATATACTAGTGGGAATTTTTCATTATAGAACTTGGCTTGTATATTCCAACAATGGGCCTCCTCAAGTGCCCTAGGTCTTCGTGAGCAAGCAAGTTGGATGCACACCCACTTAGTTTCTTTTGTTGAGCTTTCATACATTTATAGCTCTAGTGCATCCGTTGCATGGCAATCCCTACTCTTTGCATTAACATCAATCGATGGGCATCTCCATAGCCCATTGATTAGCCTCGTTGATGTGATACTTTCTCCTTTTTGTCTTCTCCACATAACCCCCATCATTATATTCTATTCCACCCATAGTGCTATATCCATGGCTCACGCTCATGTATTGCGTGAAAGTTTATGAGTTTGAGATTACTAAAGTATGAAACAATTGCTTGGCTTGTCATCGGGGTTGTGCATGATCAGAGCATTCTTGTGTGATGAAAATGAAACATGACTAAACTATATGATTTTGTAGGGATGAACTTTCTTTGGCCACGTTATTTTGAGAAGACATAATTGCTTAGTTAGTATGCTTGAAGTATTATCATTTTTATGTCAATATGAACTTTTGTCTTGAATCTTACGGATCTGAATATTCATGCCACAATTAAGAAGAATTACATTGAAATTATGCCAAGTAGCACTCCGCATCAAAAATTCTGTTTTTATCATTTACCTACTCGAGGACGAGCAGGAATTAAGCTTGGGGATGCTGATACGTCTCCAACGTATCTATAATTTTTGATTGCTCCATGCTATATTATCTACTGTTTTGAATGTTTATGGGCTTTATTATACACTTTTATATCATTTTTGGGACTAACCTATTAAC